>NW_025721316.1:0-124108 GCF_922984935.1 Meles meles
TTCCCACATTAACTGCCTGGCATTGAGCACATCTATCAACTACATCCTGAACCATATGCCCTAATTTAGAAACCTGGACCTGTTTGCCTATAAGCTCCTTGAGTTTGCGTATCCCCAAATGATTACCCTGATGTATCTGGTCTACTAACTTCTTACCTAATCTTCGAGGAAGAATTTTTTTTCCTGTTTTAGTTTAGCCCAATCCCCTTCATAGTCTAATTTAACCCACTTTTGTAAATACTTTAAATCTTCTTCTGAATAGTTCAGTTTTTCTGGTAGGGCTAGAGCCGGGAGTGTAACCAGATCTTGCACTGTTTCTCATGCTGCTTGCTTTGCAGCTTGGTCTGCTAATTGGTTTCCTTTTGAAATCAGATCAGTCCCCTTTTAGTGTCCTGGGCAATGCATAACGGCCACCTCTTTTGGGTCCCAAATAGCCTGGAGGAGAGCCAATATTTCTCCTCTGTTTTTAATTCCTTTTCCTTCTGCTGTTAATGGGCCCCTTTCTTTATAAAGAGCCCCATGTATATGGAGAGTAGCAAAGGCATACCTGATGTCCCTATAGATGTTGGCGATTTTACCTTTGGCCATCTGCAGTGCCTTAGTGAGTGCAATCAGTTCCACTTTTTGTGCCAAAGTTCCATGTGGCAGGGCTGCTTTCCAGAGTTCCTGCTCAGGAGAAACCACTGCAGCCCCCACATACCTCTTTCCATTGACCATGTAGCTACTCCCATCTGTGAACAGAGTCATCTCAGCATCCAGGAGGGGAATGTTTCTGAGATCTGGCCTTACTCCTGCAACTTGGGTTAGGACCGCCCTGCAGTCATGTGGGTGGTCAGCCAGCTCCTCCAGCAGCAGCATGGCTGGATTTAGCACCACTGGGGGCCGGAAGGTCACTCTTGGTTTGTTGAGGAGGAGGGCCTGATACCCCGTCACTCGGGCGTTTGTCATCCATTGGTCTGGTGGGGTCCAGAGAAGCCCTCAAGAACGTGGGTGGTGGTCAAGATGAGATTTTAACCCAAATTCAATTTACTTGCATCCTTGACCAGGAGGGAAGTGGCAGCAATTATGCAGAGGCAAGAGGAGAACCCAGCCACTACTGGCTCTAGTTTCTTGCTAAGATAGGCTACTTGCCTTTGCCAAGGCCCCAGAGTCTGAGTCAAAACTCCTTTGGCCATCCCTGCTTTTTCATCCACATACAATTTGAAGGGCTTGGTAACATCTGAGATGGCTAATACTGGGGCATTCAGTAAGGCTGTTTCTAATTCCTGAAATTATCCTTCTGCCTCAGCTGTCCACTCTACCATAGTGAGCCCCCCTTTTGCCAGTTCGTAGAGAGGTCAGGCAATCTCCGCAAACCACAGTATCCACATTCTACCGTAGCCCACCATCCCAAGAAACTCCCTCGCTTGTTGGGATGTGGTGGGGCAGGGGTATCGGATGATAATCACCTGTTTCCTGGACTCAGAGAGTGAAGAGCACTCCCTTGTGGAGATCAAAGCCTAGATAAGTGGCATGGCTCTGACGGAGCTGTGCTTTCTTTGCTGACACCCAATGCCCTTTTTCCTGCAAAGTCTGTAAGAGAGGTCTCATCCCCCCGCAAACATGACTCATAGTCCTCAGTGGCTACTAGCAAGTCATCAACATACTTTAACAGAGTGACTCCTGAGTTGGAGGTTCTCTACTCACGCAAATCCTCGTGTAGGGCCTCGTCGAAAATGGTGGGTGAATTCTTGAACCCTTGTGGTAGACTTGTCCAGGTGAGCTGGCCTTGGAACCCTTCCTGTGGGTCAGACCACTCAAAAGCAAAAAGGGGTTGAGATTGCCTTGTTAAAGATATGCCAAAAAATGCATCCTTGAAAGATGATATACACAGTTCTTTTGGGGTAGAGTATAGGTGTTAGGCACTGTCAGGTGGATATCTTCAACCCGTTTATTAATTTACCACAAGTCCTGAATGGGTCAGTACTCCCCAGTCTTGGGCTTTTTGATGGGCAGCAAAGATGTGTTCCATGGAGATTTGCAAGGAAGTAGGATCCCGTCTCCTCAGAGGCGGTTAATGTGTTTTCTGATCCCTTCCTTTGCTTCCTGCGGAAGGGGGTACTGCCAAACGCAAACAGCCATAGCAATCACCTTTAATGTACCACCACTGGAGGTTGTCCCCTGACCAAGCCAGGGGGCTTCCCTTGTGCCCAGACCTCAGTAAACTCGACTGGTAGGATTTGGAGAAGACTCCCCGCCCCCTTTGTCTCCTCTGGTTTTGAGACTGGCTTGTAAAGGACGTATTCATCTACTGCTGCCATAAGCACTTGTACAGTGGGTAGTCTCAAGGTTACACTCATGTCTCCTTCCAAGAACTGAATGCCAGTTTGTAACTTGTGGAGGAGATCTCTTCCCATCAGGTTATACAGGGCATTAGGGAGGACCAAAAATCAGTGTTTAACTACTCCCAACACCAAATTTAAAGTCCTCTCTTTTGTCCATTTATGTCTCTCTGTGCCATTTGCTCCTTGTACCCAGACTTCCTCTCCAGATAGTTTTCCCATAGGTTTAAAAAATGATGAAAATTGGGCTCCTGTGTCCACCAAAAAATCAATGGATTTCCCCTCCACTTTAATTTTTACCCAAGGTTCAGGGAGGGGCTCTGAACCATGACCCCTTCAGTCTCTGGTGACCAGCATTGCCATCTTCCTTTTGGAGCACTCTTTGGACCAATGTCCTTTTTCCTTACAGTAAGCACACTGATCTAAATCTAAGTCTTCCAGCCTGCCTCCTCTGTACTTAGGCTTTTCCTTCCATTTACCACCCCTACCTGCTTTTCCCTTTTCCATTGACCTCTTTCCCCATCTCCTTCCTGCCTCGTGTAATGCCAAAACCTTAAACAGTTTTTTTGTGTGTGTGTTTTTCATCTTCTTGTGCATCCCTGTTGTTAAACACCTTTTCTGCTATTCCCAATAACTCAGTCAGATTCTTCCCTTCAAATCCTTCAGTTTTCTGAAGTTTCCTCCTTATATCTGGGGCTGGCTGACTGGTAAAAGCCAAATTCACTGCCCTCTGATTTTTGGGTGCCTCGGGGTCAATCAGGCTATACATTTTATAGGCTTCAGTAAGCCTTTCTAGGAAAGCTCCTAGAGACTCATTCTTATCTTGAGTCACCATGCTAATTTTAGATAAATTTATGGGTCTGTTAGGGTCCGTGATCAAAGGAAGGAGACTGACACAAAGTGAAAATCAAGCAAAGCTTTATTTCACGCCATGCATCAGAAACCAAACCGACAGGTCGGAGCCATCTCTTACATAGAGGCGACGACGACAAGGATGCCGCTCCCAATGACAAAGAGGCGAGGACGATGAGGATGACAACCCTGAGGACACAGACTCTTCTCCCCATGAGGCCACTCCGACAAGGCCACTCCCCGGAGGAGGCCACTCCCCAGACGAGGCCACATGCCGGACGAAGCCACTCCTGACAATGAAGAGGCCGCTCTGGATGGGGCCGCTCAATGACGAGGTTGCATGCCAACGAGGCCACTCCCTGGAATGACGCCGCTCTGGCGAGGTCGCTTGGGCCAGGCCACTGCAGCGAGGCCGTGGCTCGGGGTGACGAGGCCGCTGGCGGCTGGGCCACAGCTCAGGGTGGCGCTGCTCCCAGCAATGGGGCTCCAGATGATCCTGAAGCTCTGATGCTCCCAACGACCCCGATGCTATCACTCCTATGACTACCCCAATGTCTCCCAAAGGCTACCCTAATGGCTACTCTAACGGCTCCCAAAGGCTACTTTAACAGCTACTCTAATGGCTATTCTAACTGCTATTCTAACAGCTATTCTAACTGCTATTCTAACTCCTCCTGCTTCTCTAAAGGCTATTCTAACTCCTCCTACTACTCCAATGGCTATTCTAACTCCTCCCACTACTCCAAAGGATATTCTAACTCCTCCCACTACTCCTCTAACAGCTATTCTAACTCCTCCTACTTCTCTAACAGCTATTCTAACTCCTCCTATTTCTCCCCCCACCCCCAGCCTGACAGACTAACCTTTATAGAGGTGGTTGAGCCTGGCCCACACACAGGTGGCCAATGAGATTTCAACTTACCACAGTTAATATATGCGCACCCCACTGATTGGATACAGCTATCTGGCCTGGCCCACCCCTATATCCAGGGTTTACAGTTCCTCTGGCTAATCAGGCCCCTACAGGTCTCCTTGCAGCTGCACGGAGACCTCCTAGTAGAACTCGAAACCCCCATCAATCTACCAATAGAGGGATGGGGCATCCCCGCATCCACTCCAGCCCTGGGGAGCATGGCTGCGGCCAACTTCTCCCCAGTGGGCAATACCCTGGAGCTCCACAACCAGACAGAGAGGATCCCAAGATCTTACCTCCGGAGGCTTTCCCAGAAATTCTGATGCTGGCTCAGTTCTCGTTGTTTGATTCCGGATGAGACACCAATGTTAGGGTTGGTAATCAAAGGAGCAAGACTGATACAAAGCGAAGGTCAAGCAAAGCTTATATCACAGGGGAGTCAAGATGGCAGGGAAGTAGGAGGAGGCACTGTTTCAACCTGTACACTAAAGTGAGCTGATTACCTACCAAAGAACTCCAACCACCCATGAAATCAGCCTGAGATCAGAATTATACACGTCTGGATCTCTACAGGAGCAGAAGATGCCAGTGGCAGGTAAAGCAGACTGGGAGCATCGGACTGATATCAGAAGATAAACAAAAAGGGGAGGGAGCCACCAGAGGTAACTGATTGAAAAGTAATACCCCAATACGAGAGTGCCCTGCGTCAGGGACCAGCATTAACTTGGAGTCTGCTTGAAAGCACTCAAAAAACAAAGAGCAAAGGATAACGGGGGAGGGAAATAGTGGGAATCTGGGAGGTTAGGGACAGGGACCTAAGTCCCCAGACATAGGACATCCTCCCCTGGTGCTGAGCCAGAGAGAGTGCGGTGGAGAAATCAGGTCTCCTTCCCTGAGCCGCCAGTGCACCTGACCCGCCAGCGCGCCCGAGAACGAGTGGGGTCTGGCTCCCCTGAGGGGCTGGGAGCCTGGCCAGATGGCAATCCTGAAACGCGCACATCCCACACCCTCCCTTGGGAGAGGTGCTCATAGGCACTAGCCTGGAGCTCTGGCATCCAGAAAAACCAGACATTCCCAGCCCGGGACAGCGGGAAAATCTCAGTGTGCGATCTCTGCTCTGAACCTCTCTGGCGGTCTGGAGCTGCCTAGACAGCCGCTGCTGCCCTGGTATTGGGTACAAGGAGGAGCTCCTGCATCCCCAGGGACAGTGACTCAGAAATGACTCTGCCAGCAGCTCTGCAGAACATTCCCTGAGAGGGAAGTCAGGGTGCAGTTTCTCTCCTCTAAAACTCCAAAAACCATCAAAAGCTGTCAAGGCGAGAGAAAGCAGATGAAAGAACATAAAAACCCCCAGAGAACAAAAGCCTGAAAAAAAACCAGTTTCCTCAGAGCCCACCCCCTTGAGGGGAGCGGGAGGACATAACTCAGGGAACATCTTTGTCTGAAAACCCATGTGGCAAGCCCCTCCCCCAGAAAACCAACCAGGAAGGAAGAAAAAAAAAAAAGACTACAAGAGAACAACCACCACGACTTCATAAATACAACTTTTATTTTTAACACTTTACCAATATTCTGGTTCTTTTTTTTATGCATACAGATAATTTTTTAACCTATTTACCACCACACTGAGATGTCCAGTACATCAAATTCTTTAATAATCTTCTAACCTGAACTTTTTGATACATACACCTATGTTTTTCTTTTGCTTTTCTATTTTTTTAATTCTTTTTTAAATTTTAACTTAGTTTAGTTTATTCTTTTTTAATTTTTATTTTCTACTATACATATAGAGTTAAACTTCAAGGTAATCCCCTTTCCCCAATCAATGCTACCCCTATAAGCAAACCAGTTTCTAATCCTCCTGTAACTTAGGAAAGTTGAGTCCCTTAACAAAAACATCAAGATACATTCAGGAAGAATCAAGATACCCTTCCTCACCGACACTGAGAATTTATATAACCAGTCTTCCAATTTTTACTTCCGTCATTTTTTCTGTGAATTTGTGTTTGTCCTGATAATATATAAATCTTATACTTAGGGTTCTTTCTGATGAGGTTCTTCACTTTTTTTTTTTGCTTATATATATATATTTTTTTCTCTTGTCATATACTTTTATCACTCTTTTTGTTTGTCTGTTTTTGTTTGTATACTTCATAAATCTTACCTTGTGGACCATTTGGGCTGAGCCTTCTCTTTTATCTTCCCTTTTTTTCCTCTCTCTCTCTCTCTCTCTCTCTCTATTTTTTCCTTTTTTCTTTTCCCTTTTTTTTTCTTATTCTCTATTTCTTTTTCTTTTCTTTTCTCTCTCATTTGGGTGGGGAACCCTGATTTCATGGAAGCATTCCAGGGTGCAACTTGACTGCACCACAACCAATACATCCAGCTGCATCTGATCAGTCATCTCTTACCAAAATGACTAGGAGGAGGAATACCCAACAGAAGAAAAATACAGAGGATGGGCCTTCTGCAACAGAGCTAATGGCTATCGACATAGACAATATGTCAGAAAAGGAATTCAGACTAACAATTATCCAGGCAATAGCTAGGTTGGAGAAAGCCATGGATGACAAAACAGAATTGATTAGGGCAGAACTGAAAGCCACCAGGGATGATGTTCACAATGTTAGGGCAGAACTGAAAGCCACCAGGGATGATGTTCAAAATGCTCTCAAAGAGTTCCAATCTAATCTAAATTCTCTAAAAGCTAGGGTAACTGAGACAGAAGATAGAATTAGTGATCTGGAGGACAAACAGATAGAGAGAAAGGATCAGGAGGAAGCCTGGAACAAACAGCTCAGAAGCCACGAAAACAGAATCAGGGAAATAAACGATGCCATGAAACGTTCCAGCGTCAGAATTATTGGAATCCCTGAAGGGGAGGAAAAAGAAAGAAGTCTAGAAGATATAGTGGAAGAAGTTGTCTATGAAAATGTTCCCAATCTCACGAATGGAAACAACGTTCCTGTACTAGAGGCAGAGAGATTTCTTCCCAACATTTTAGATTCTCGAAGTCCCCACCACACCTTATAGTTAGAATGAGGAATTATGTTTCACGACAGACCCTCTTAAAAGCAGCTAGGACAAAGAAGCTCCTTACATACAGAGGAAAGCCCATTAGAATAACGTCAGACCTTTCCACAGAGACCTGGCAAGCCAGGAAGGGCTGGCAAAATATATTCAGAGTACTAAATGAGAAGAACATGCAACCAAGAATACTCTATCCAGCCAGACTGACATTTAAAATGGATGGAGAGATAAAGAGTTTCCAAGACCCGCAAGGCTTAAAAGACTATGCAACCACCAAGCCGACACTGCAGGAAATATTAAGGGGGGGTCCTATAAAAGAGAAAAAATCCTAATAATATCATTGAACAGAAATATAGAAACAATCTACAGACAGAAAGACTTCAAAGGGAACACGATGTCAATAAAAACCTATCTCTCAATAATCACTCTCAATGTGAATGGCCTAAATGTGCCCATAAAATGACACAAGGTTGCAGATTGGATAAAACGACAGAACCTATCCATATGTTGTCTACAAGAGACCCATTTTGAACCTAAGGATACACCCAGACTGAAAGTGAAGGGATGGAGAAGCATCTTTCATGCCAATAGGCCTCAAAAGAAGGCCGGGGTAGCGATTCTGATATCTGACAAATTAGATTTTAAACTAAAGACTGTAGTCAGAGATACAGAAGGACACTACATCATTCTTAAAGGTACTATCCGCCAAGATGATCTAACAATTGTGAATATCTATGCCCCCAATATGGGAGAACCCAATTTACATAAGAAAACTATTAATCAAATAAAGAGTCATATTGATATGAATACAATAATAGTAGGAGATCTTAATATGCCTCTCTCAGAAATAGACATATCATCAAAGCAGAAAATTAATAAAGAAATAAGAGCATTGAATGAGACATTGGACCAGAAGGGCCTCATAGACATATACAGAACATTCCACCCTAAAACAACAGAATACTCATTCTTCTCAAGTGCACATGGAACCTTCTCCAGAATAGACCACATACTGGGTCACAAAGCAGGACTCAACTGATACCAAAAGACTGACATTATTCCCTGCATATTCTCAGATCACAATGCTTTGAAACTGGAACTCAATCACAAGGAAAAGTTCAGAAGGGACTCAAACACCTGGAAGCTAAAGACCACCTTGCTTAAGAATGCTTGGATCAACCAGGAGATCAAAGATGAACTTAAACAATTCATGGAAACCAAAGAGAATGAAGACACTTCGGTCCAAAACCTATGGGATACAGCAAAGGCGGTTCTAAGGGGGAAATACATAGCCATCCAAGCCTCCCTCAAAAACATTGAAAAATCCAGAATACACCAGCTGTCTCTACACCTTAAAGAACTGGAGAATCAACAACAAATCAAACCAACTCCACATGCAAGAAGGGAAATAATCAAGATTAGAGCAGAGATCAATGAGGTAGAAACGAGAGATACAGTAGAACGTATCAATGAAACTAGAAGCTGCTTTTTTGAAAGAATCAATAAGATCGATAAACCATTGGCCACACTAATCCAAAAGAAAAGAGAGAAAGCCCAAATTAATAAAATTATGAATGAAAAAGGAGAGATCACAACTAACACCAAGGAAATAGAAACAATCATCAGAAATTATTACCAACAGTTATATGCCAATAAGCAAAGCAACCTAGATGAAATGGATGCATTCCTGGAAAACTATAAACTCCCAAAACTGACCCAGGAAGAAACTGACAACCTGAATAGACAGATATCTAGTAACAAGATTGAAGCAGTGATCAAAAACCTCCCAAAAAACAAGAGCCCAGGACCTGGCGGATTCCCTGGGGAATTCTACCAAACTTTCAAAGAAGAAATAACACCAATTCTCCTGAAGCTGTTCCAAAAAACTGAAGCAGAAGGAAAACTTCCAGACTCTTTTTATGAAGCCAGCATTACCCTGATCCCCAAACCAGGCAAAGATGCTACCAAAAAGGAGAATTTCAGACCAATATCACTGATGAATATGGATTCAAAGATTCTCAACAAGATCCTAGCAAACAGGATCCAGCAGCACATTAAAAAGATTATTCAAAATGACCAGGTGGGATTCATCCCTGGGTTGCAAGGTTGGTTCAACATTCGCAAATCAATCAATGTGATAGAACAAATCCATAAGAGAAGAGAGAAGAACCACGTGGTCCTCTCAATTGATGCAGAAAAAGCATTTGACAAAATCCAGCATCCATTCCTGATGAAAACGCTTCAAAGTATAGGGATAGAGGGAACATTCCTGAACTTCATAAAATCTATCCATGAAAGACCCACAGCAAATATCATCCTCAATGGGAAAAAGCTTGCAGCCTTCCCGTTGAGATCAGGAACACGACAAGGATGCCCACTCTCACCACTCTTGTTCAACATAGTATTAGAAGTTCTAGCAACGGCAATCAGACAACAAAGAGAAATCAAAGGTATCCAAATTGGCAAGGGAGAAGTCAAACTCTCTCTCTTCACAGATGACATGATTCTTTATATGGAAAACCCCAAAGACTCCACCCCCAAAATACTAGAACTCATACAGCAATTCAGTAACGCGGCAGGATACAAAGTCAATGTACAGAAATCAGTGGCTTTCTTACACACTAACAATGAAAATACAGAAAGGGAAATTAGAGAATCGAATCCATTGACTATAGCACCAAGGACCATAAGATACCTGGGAATAAACCTAACCAAAGAGGTAAAGGACCTGTACTTGGGGAACTACAGAACACTCATGAAAGAAATTGAAGAAGACACAAAAATATGGAAGACCATTCCATGCTCTTGGATTGGAAGAATAAACATTGTTAAAATATCTATACTGCGTAGAGCAATCTATGCTTTTAATGCCATTCCGATCAAAATTCCACTGGTATTTTTCAAAGAGCTGGAGCAAATAATCCTAAAATTTGTATGGAATCAGAAGAGACCCCGAATTGCTAAGGAAATGTTGAAAGACATAAACAAAACTGGCGGCATAACGTTACCCGATTTCAAGCTTTACTACAAAGCTGTGATCACCAAGACAGCATGGTACTGGCATAAAAATAGACACATAGACCAGTGGAACAGAGTGGAGAGCCCAGATTCAGAACCTCCACTCTATGGTCAAATAATCTTCGACAAAACAGGAAAAAATATACAATGGAAAAAAGACAAGTCTCTTCAATAAATGGTGCTGGGAAAACTGGACAGCGATATGTAGAAGAATGAAACTCAACCATTCTCTTACACCGTACACAAAGATAAACTCAAAATTGATAAAAGACCTCAATGTGAGACAGGACTCCATCAGAATCCAAGAGGAGAACGTAGGCAGTAACCTCTTCGATATCAGCCACAGCAACTTCTTTCAAGATATGTCTCCAAAGGCCAAGGAAACAAAAGCAAAAATGAACTTTTGGGACTTCATCAAGATCAAAAGCTTCTGCACAGCAAAGGAAACAGTCAACAAAACAAAAAGTCAACCCATGGAATGGGAGAAGATATTTGCAAATGACAGTACAGACAAAAGGTTGATATCCAGGATCTATAAAGAACTCCTCAAACTCAACACACACAAAACAAATAATCATATCAGAAAATGGGCAGAAGATATGAACAGACACTTCTCCAATGAAGACATACAAATGGCTATCAGACACATGAAAAAATGTTCATCATCACTAGCCATCAGGGAGATTCAAATTAAACCCTCATTGAGATACCACCTGACACCAGTTAGAATGGCCAAAATTAGCAAGACAGGAAACAACGTGTGTTGGAGAGGATGTGGAGAAAGGGGAACCCTCTTACACTGTTGGTGGGAATGCAAGTTAGTGCAGCCATTTTGGAGAACAGTGTGGAGATTCCTCAAGAAATTAAGAATAGAGCTTCCCTATGACCCTGCAATTGCACTGCTGGGTATCTACGCCAAAGATACAGATGTAGTGAAAAGAAGGGCCATCTGTACCCCCAACTTTTATTGCAGCAATGGCTACGGTCGCCAAACTGTGGAAAGAACCTAGATGCCCTTCAACGGATGAATGGATAAGGAAGATGTGGTCCATATACACACTGGAGTATTATGCCTCCATCAGAAAGGATGAATACCCAACTTTTGTAGCAACATGGAAGGGAATGGAAGAGATTATGCTGAGCGAAATAAGTCAAGCAGAGAGGGTCAAGTATCATATGGTCTCACTTATTTGTGGAGCATAACAAAGAACATGGAGGACATGGGAGATGGAGAAGAGAGGGAGTTGAGGGAAACTGGAAGGGGAGATGAACCATGAGAGACTACGGACTCTGAAAAATAACCAGAGGGTTTTGAAGGTGCGGGGGTGTGGGAGGTTGAGAAACCAGGTGGTGGGTAATAGGGAGGGCACGTACTGCATGGAGCACTGGGTGTGATGCCAAAACAATGAACACTATTATGCTGTAAATAAACAAAAAATAAATAAATAAATAAATATGTAAATAAAAAATAAAATTAAAAAAAAAAAAACCTTATTTCACACCAAGCATCAAGAATCAAACTTACAGGTCAGGGCCGTTTCTTGCAAAGAAGTGACCCCTCCCAGCCTCATAGACTAACCTTTATAGAGGTAGTTTAGCTGGGCTATACACAGGTGGCCAATGAGATTACAATACACAGAGAAATGTGCACAGTCATGTTAGGTCACACATGGGCAGGTTTGGGGATAAGCTAATACACACACACACCCTTTGACAAAACAATCCACTATATTTCATATTGAAGAATAAAGTGTTTTCTCCTTTTATTTCAGTCTTTCATAAAATTTTGACCCCAGGTCTTCTTACTCTACCTAAAGTACTCTGTTCTGTACATCAATACCCTAATAGGTGTACAAATCCATTCTCAGTGAGTTGTAGCCCTGTAGCAAATGCCATAGACCGGGTGGTTTAAACGACACACATATATTTTTCATAGTTCTGGAGGATGGGAATTCCAAGATCAAGGCACAGCAGATTCAGTGTCTGTTGAGACCTCCCTCCTGGTTCACAGGCAGGTGCATCTTCTCCCTACAACCTGACATCTCAGAAAAAGTGGGGGAGAGGTTTCTGAGGTCTCTTTTCTAAGGATACAAAACTCATTCATGATTCATAATCAACTCCCAAATTCTTCATCTCCTAATACCATCACATTGGGATTAGGGTTTCAACATATGAATTTGAGGAGGAGCACAAACATAAAGTTCATAAACTCCCCAAAGGCCAGGCTTTGGTTGCAGGCTGCTAAGTAAGCTACTGATACCCTCCTCTGATGGCAGGGTGGGATGCAGGAGTGTCACAGCCTTACTGCAGAATGTAGTTTTGAAGATCCTCACCTGATTGCCCCTGTGGGCCTTGTATATCCTTTTCTAGGAGTGCCTTGCCAGGAAAAAGGGTTGAGAAGCTCCACCCTATATTATCATCCCCACGTATGTTTGAAAATCAACTACCTGTGACAGTTTTTCCAGGTTCCTTTTTGTCAGGTTTAAATAATCCCAGTATTTCCCTCCACTCTTCCTCCATCATCTTTTCTAAAGTCTTTTATCTTCATGACAGCTGTCCTCTGAACTGCCTCCTAACTTCTCATGTCTTTCTTAAATTGGGATGCCCTTTATTTGACGCCCCTGGCCTGGCATTATTAGCTTGGTCATCTGTGGAAGTGTGGGACAGCCTTCACCCTGGCCCAGCAGAGTCTCCTTTCAGTTCTGCAGGAACAGGTCACCTGCCTGGAAGATCAGACCTTCCAAGGGGCACCGCTTCTTCCTCATCCTGACATGCAGTCTCAGCCACATTTTCATTTAATAAATAGTTACTTTTGGAAGCCAAGGGACACAAACACCTGTTAAGTCTTGGTCTCTGTTCTTAAGGACCTCATGGTGCTATTCTAGGGGAAAGCCCTGTGCAGCCTGAGAGTTACACAGGACACAGGACAGGTATCCTGGCACATTTGTGAATTGGCAGGTGATCTCTGGAACAGAGGAACAAAGTGACAGGTACTATGGGTCACAAATGCTCACACACACCATGCTCCTTAGAAAGGCAACTCTACATGTCTAATCTCTGATTATCTGATACAAATTAATGACTTTTTGAGAGGATAGTCAAAGAACGGCTTTTCTCTTTTAAAAGGGCATATGTTGGCTCGATATCCTTTTGTACATTTAAGTGCCTTGAGTTAAAACTTTTCTCAGAACCTGGTAGAAGTTCCTTCAAAATTTAAAGGAACAAGATCTGAAAGGTATGTGTATATCTGTTCAAAAATAACCTCCACTGAGGTTCAGTAGGGGAGGTTCACAGCACTTCTCCTCCTACAGTAACAGCAAGTGTAAATGATTTGCTTCTTTTTCAAGAAGTTTACTGGGAGCAACTTCACAATCACCCCATGATATAATCAGCTCAGGTATTACTATGTCTCTATTATGAAAGAAAAAACTGAAGCTTGGAGAGGGTAAGTGACTTCTCTAGATCACTCAGCTGTAACTTGTAGAGCACTGATGATGAAATCTCCAGTGTGCTCAACACCTCTATTTTAAATAATAAGTGATATCCTAAAAAGCCATCTTAGTCCTAAAATTAAAGCAGCCTTGTGGCTGAGAGTATCCACTTTGTCTATTCAATGCTGGCAAATTTGTGATAAAAGAAACATTCTTTTTATTGTTCTATCATCCCTTTAGGTATGTTTTCCTTTTCATTCTTGGCACCAGTGTCTTGATAGGTTTTCTCCACTGCCCTATGAACACCTGCTTTCAAGAACCATATTACATATGACTCTCAGTAAGGTGTAAGTGAGTAACAAAAGCTTCAAATATCATCCTTCAAAGGAATACATCTCACATAGTTTACAGACATTTAAGCTTTATACTAAAGCCTTCACACGAACATCTTGGGCAGCCATCCAGAGGTGGCAGAGATGACTTTTGGTAGAGCAAGATGTTTTCACAGCACCAGGACATCATCCCAGCTGACCTGGGCCACCACATAAGTCTTGTCCTGGGTTTTATACTACGTTGGTTGTATCATCTCCAAGGAGGAGTATTTTCCAAAAGCTCGAATAAAATAATAGGCTTCTATTTGAAGAAACACCATAGAGATAAGTGTAGATAAGCCATTGGCTTAATATTCTCATATGTCCTCCATTTTCTAAGGACAGTCCTCCATGCTCTCTCATTCCCATCCTCCTCACTGTCCCTGGGATAAGCCACATGAGGACAGCTGTTTTTAAGGATAACAAAAGGCCTGAAGAACAGATTCTGGGGCAAAATCCTTTTAACCTGTATTGAAAAGAGTAGCTAGCTGTAAGAGGTCTCTCATTCATTCACACACCAAACTCACTGAACAACTATATAGTGCTTCTAGTAGAAATAACAAAGTATTGCCTCAGCTCCTGAGCAGGTGATAGTTTAGTGAGACCTGCAGACAACTATAATGAAGTGAAGTGATGTGAACTATAAAGAAAATAGGAATAAGAACACAATGAAAACACAGATAAAGGAGTCTTCTGCCAGGAAGGAGAAGAGAGAAGGGTTAGGGAAAATTTTATAGTTGGTGCCAACTGACATGAGCCTTGTGAGGCATTCAGGACTTGCTCTTCTTCCTCTTCTCCCTCCTCCTCCTCCTCTTCTTCTTTGTGTACACTTTATGTTTTAGAGCAGTTTAGGTTCACAGCAAAACTGGGCAGAAAGTACAGAGTTCCCATATGTCCCTCTGCCTCCCTACCTTACATACAACCTCCCCCACTCTCAATATCCGGAACTAGCAAAGGGCATTTACTACAACCAATGGACCTGCAATGATAGAGCATTCTCACTCAAAGTCATAGTTTACATTAGAATTCACTCTTGGCATTGTACCAATGGGTTTGAACAAATGTATAATGATGTGTATCCACCATTGTAGTATCACACAGAGTAGTTTCACTACTCTAAAAATCCTCTATGCTCTGCCTGTTTATCCCATCTTGCCCCCAATCCCTGGCAATCACGGATCTTTTTACTATCTTCAGAGTTTTTTCCAGAATGTCATCTTGTTGGAATCTTACAGTGTGTAGCTTTTTCAGATTTGTTTCTTTCACTTCATGATATGCACTTAAGGCTCCTCTGTGTCTTTTCATGACTTAATGACTCATTCCTTTTGGCGCCAGATAATATCCATTATCTGGATGTACCACAGTTGATTTATCCATTCATTATTTAAAGGACATCTTGGCTGCTCCCCAGTTTTGGCAACTATGAATAACCCTCCTATACATTTTTTAGACACGTTATTGAGACTTAATTCACATACCATATAATTTATCCATTAAAAGTGTGCAATTCAGTGGCTTTTATTGAATTCACAATGTTGTGCACTCATCACCACAATCAACTTTAGAACATTTTCATTATTCAATTCTTTTTTTTTCTTTTTTTTCTTTTCTTTTTTTTTTTTTTTTTAGTTTGACAGAGAGAGTGAGAGAGCATAAGAAGGGGGAACAGTGGGGAGATAGAGGGAGAAGCAGACTCCCTGCTGAACAGAGAGCCCAATGTGGGGCTCAATCCCAGGACACCAAGGTCATGACCTGAGCCAAAGGCAGACGCCTAACCATCTGAGCACCCAGGCATCCCCATTTTTATTATTCTAAAAAGAAACTCTTCCCCACAGGTTTCGTTCCCCGTTCAGTCTTCTCATTCCTCCTGCCCCCACCATAGGTTATCACTAATCTACTTTATCTACTGAGTTGTCAGTTCTGGAAATTTCATATGAATGGAATCATATGGCCTTTTGTATCTGACTTCTTTCATTTATCATACAGTTTCAAGGTCCATCCATGTTGTACCACGTATCAATACTTTCTTTTTATGGAAAATCATATTCCCCTATATAGATAGGCTATGTTGTATTAATACATTGATCAGTTGAATATTTGTGTTCTTTTTACTTTTTTGGCTCTTATGAATAAATCTGCAATTTATGTGTTTTGGTGTGGATGTACGTTTTCATTTCTTGCTTGTTCATTTTTATAGTAAGCTGAAGTCATACTTTGTCTAAGCACGTTGCTTTCTGAGATTTGTTTAGTGAAACCATATTAAATGCCCTATGAAATGAGATCTCTGGGGTCTATTTTCAACTTTTATCAAATGTCTGCATGCATCAAGTTTCCTTCCTGCCAACACTTGCAAAATTAGCCCTTGAATCAGCAGGAAAGATGGTGATACCTAATGTTTCAGAGTAATTAACACCTTATGTTCTCAAGGTTCTATTCTTAGAAAGTCAGAAAAGGGTGTGGGAATCCAGCCAGAGGGAACCTGAGCAAACTAGAACATATATAAACATATATAAAAATACATGTCTGCTCATGTCTGCCTGAGGATGAGAACAGCAAAAAATTGATCTGTAAAAGGAGAAGGGGAATCAATGGTGAATGCCTCTGAATGGCAGTTTCAGAAACTTGAACTTCATGACACTGAGGGTAGCTTCATAACCAGAAGAATGGCATACTCTCTTTAGGAAAGATGACCAGCAAAAGAAAAGCTGGTTAAAAGTTCATGAAGAAATATGCAAGTTAATCACTCTATCACATAAGACTCCCTTGTGGATGATAGAAATCCAGATGAATTCTGGCTTGCTTAATTTTAATTTATTGGCTTATATTTCTCTGTAATATAGGAGTAGATGTGGGTTCTGACTCACTATACCTAGGCACTGCTTTCTCAGTGTTGACTCATTCCCAAGCCACTTCTCTTCCCATTAAGAGAAAAACATGTCCCAAGATGAATCTGGCCAGGAAAAGACAGAGAACTCTTGTCCCAGTGTTCTCACTAAAGTCCCAACATTCAGGTGAATTACACCAGCTCAAGACATAAGAATGCTCCCGAAATAATTACTGGGTTACCATCCACAACAAGTACAGAAATTGAGGGTTGTTAGAAGCTTCTATTACAATCTGACAGAGTAACTGCATCTAATAATTAAAATTAAGGCTGATATTTTGTTTGTCTTTGTTTTTTTTTTAGTTTTTTTAATTTTAATTTTTTAAAAGATTTTATTTATTTATTTGACAGGCAGAGACCACAAGTAAGCAGAAAGGCAGTCGGGGGGTGGGGGGAATCAGGCTCCCCACAGAGCAGGGAGCCTGATGTGGGGCTCGATGCGGGGCTCTATCCCAGGACACCAGGATCATGACCTGAGACGAAGGCAGAGGCCTTAACCCACTGAGCCACCCAGGTTCCCCTCTTTGTTTTTTGTGTTGTTGTTTTTTTTTTTTTTTTTTTTTTTTCAGTGATTGATTTGCACTGTATTTTATGCAAGTATCAGCCCATGGTGGACAGGGGAGTATGAGAGGAAGCAAACTGGTCCTTCACCAAAGAAAGCCTGAGAAACTGTGGGCTAATGTACCTGCTCCATGGTGGAGTCAGCATTCTGGAAGTACACAGGGAGACTTTGGGAAGATCTTTCTCTCATGCCATGACAGGGGCAAAAATAAACATCCACTAAAATTGTGAGACCTAACTTAGAGAGGGAAGGATACTCCCAGGCTTTCCTCAACTCATTCATTTTCTCATGCTTTCTTCCACATTGATCTGCCCTTACTCAGAGTCCCTGGTAAGAATTTACACCACATAAGCTCTGGGTATGGCCATTTTTATAGGCTAAACATTACATACACATTCACCTACCCTCCCCATTGGAACTTTGATGACTAGAATCAAAGCATTTGAATGGCTCTCCTAACCCATTAAGAGAAAAACAACTTTGAGCAAGACTAACACAAGGTAATTACTAAACTGAGCTGAATTCCTTTGCCTTGCTCTTGGCACTGAGGTATGGAAACTCCAGAGCTCTATAAGAGGTCTAAAGGAAAAAAAGAAATGTACAAGAAAATTTCAGGGATCTCAGTTTCTCATTAAAGATATATTTTAGAAAATTGTTTTAGGTTAACATGATAGGGCATTTGTATGGCAAGGAAAGCATGTAGAAATTCAGCAAATTGCAGCTTTCATTTCTTTTTTAAAATAAAATGGAAACAATAAATGCACAATTAAAAATAAATTTAAAACGTAATCTGAAAGAGAATTTTGATTCTTTTTCTAATTAAAGCTCTGCAATTAAAGTTTTGCTGCAGAACAACCTGTGTTCTTCCTCTCCCAGTCCACAAAGGGCTAATTCAGGTCAAGGATTTGAGATGTGTGCTACACTCAGAGCTGGAAATGACTTTGGAGAACCTTCTAGCCTGACTTTCTCATTTTTCAAATTGGAAACTGAGGCCATGGCAAGTTTACTTCTTTTCTCCTTAGTCCTCTCTTTCATGCATTTGTGTACATGAATGTGTGGATGTACATGTGTATTTTCTCTCAGAAGACTTGGAAACTTGGAGTCTACACAGTTTAAACATAGTTCAGACACCCAGTATGGGACTTCTTTCTTCCCAAGGACCTAATTCAACTTCTAGTATGAAGGTAGGGGTTCAATAAGCCCAAAATTTTACCCAGTGCTGCCTCAAAATGTACAATTTTTACATAAGTGAACTCTATAAACAATAGAGATAGTATTTTTTTGTGTCTGAAACTCTAACAGAAATCTAGTGCATGCCCTCATACCTTCTGTAGTAAAATAAACTGAATGTAATGTTCCTTCATGACACCAGCTTAGTCTAATAAACAGGTGTCATACTGCAGAGGAGAAGGTGTATAGGTTCCAGGATATAGACACAAATGCACATTCGCCCCCAAACCTACCATCATTAAAAAAAAAAAAAAAAATCTATCACTTAGAATTTAGCGTATTACTTCTTTTTCAGATAAACGTAGTGGTTGTTTATCAAATACATACATAGTACAAAACTGACCTATTACAGAATGCCCTTTAGCAGGGCACAAGTCTACCCTTAAGAGTTAATGTAGTGGAGAGGAGTCAAGATGGCAGAGAAGTAGCAAGCTGAGACTACATCAGGTAGCAGGAGATCAGCTAGATAGCTTATCTAAACACTGAAAACACCTACAAATCCAATGGGAGATCAAAGAGAAGAAGAACAGCAATTCTAGAAACAGAAAATCAACCACTTTCTGAAAGGTAGGACTGGTGGAGAAGTGAATCCAAAATGACCAGAAGATAGACTGCGGGGGGGAGGGGCCGGCTCCTGGCAAGCAGCGGAGCAACGGAGCACAAAATCAGGACTCTTAAAAGTCTGTTCCAGGGTGCCTGGGTGGCTCAGTGGGTTGGGCCTCTGCCTTCAGCTCAGATCATGATCTCGGGGTCCTGGGATCAAGTCCTGTGTCGGGCTCTCTGCTCAGCGGGGAGCCTGCTTCCCTCTCTCTTTCTCTGCCTGCCTCTCTGTCTACTTGTGATCTCTCTGTAGATCACAGTAGATAAATAGAATAAATAGAGATAAATAGATAAATAGAATCTTAAAAAAAAAAAGTCTGTTCCACTGAGGGACACTGCTCCAGAGGCTAAACCGGGGTGAAGCACACACAGGGTCAGGGTGGCCCCGGGTCCCGCAGGGTCACAGAAGGATCAGGGGTTTCGGAGTATCGCAGAGTTGCTGGTATTAGGATGGGGAAGCCTGCTACAGAGACAGAGCCAAGGAGTGAGCTCTCAGCTCGGGGTTACCTTGAACCGGTCGCAGGTTGGATGAGCTCGGAGCGTGGCTGGAGGCCGGGGATGCAGGAGTAATTGGGCGCTGTTCTCTGGGCTTGCACTGAGGAGAGGGACCCGGGTTCTCAGCTCCTCCCAACTGGAGCCTGGGAGGCCGCCATTTTCATTCCCATCCTCCAGAACTCTACAGAAAGCATTCAGGGAACAAAAGCTCCCGAAAGCGACCCCGAGCGGATTACTTAGTCCACCCCCGGTAAGGGCGGTGCAATTCCGCTTCAGGCAAAGACACTTGAGAGTCACTACAAAAGGCCCCTCCCCTAGAAGTTCAACAAAAAATCCAGCCAGGATGAAGTCCACCTACCAAGGAAAGCAGGTTCAATACCAAGGACAGCAGCGGAATTCCAGAGGAGGAGAAAGCAAAGTACAGAACTCAGGGCTTTCTCCCCATGATTCTTTAGTCTTGCAGTTAATTTAATTTTTTTTAATTCTTATTCTTCTGCTGCTAAATTTTTTTAACTTTTACCCTTTTCATTTTAACGTTTTTAAACTAGTTTATCTAATATATATATATATTTCTTTCTTTTTTATGTTCTTTCTTTATTTGTTTTCTTTTTTTAATTTTTTCTTCTTTTGTCTGAGCCTCTTTTTATACCCATTCTCCCCACCATGATTTGGGGTCTTTTCTGATTTGGTTAAAGCGCATGTTTCTTTGGTCTTTGCCATCCTTTAAGTATTTTACTTGATCTTTCATATACTCTTATCTGGACAAAATGAAAAGGCGGAAAAATTCACCACAAAAAAAAAAGAATAAGAGGCAGTACCGAAGGCTAGGAACCTAATCAATGCAGACATTGGTAATATGTCAGATCGAGAGTTCAGAATGATGATTCTTAAGGTTCTAGCCAGGCTCGATAAAGGCATGGAAGATATTAGAGAAACCCTCTCTGGAGATATAAAAGCCATGTCTGGGGGCGCCTGGGTGGCTCAGTGGATTAAGCTGCTGCCTTCGGCTCAGGTCATAATCTAGGGTACTGGGATTGAGCCCCGCATCAGGCTGTCTGCTCTACAGGGAGCCTGCTTCCTCCTCTCTCTCTGCCTGCCTCTCTGCCTACTTGTGATCTCTCTCTCTGTCAAATAAATAAATAAAATCTAAAAAAAAAATCCATATCTGGAGAAATAAAAGAATGAAAATCTAATCAAGTTGAAATCAAAGAAGCTATTAATGAGGTGCAATCAAAAATGGAGGTTCTCACTGCTAGAATAAATGAGGCAGAAGAAAGAATTAGTGATATAGTAGACCAAATGACAGAGAATAAAGAAGCTGAGCAAAAGAGGGACAAACAGCTACTAAACCACAAGGGGAGAATTCAAGAGATAAGTGACACCATAACACAAAACAATATTAGAATAATTGGGATTCCAGAAGAGGAAGAAAGAGAGAGGGGAGCAGAAGGTCTATTGGAGAGAATTATCAGAGAGAATTTTCCCAATATGGCAAAGGGAAAAACATCAAAATCCAGGAGGTGCAGAGAACCCCACTCAAAATCAACAAGAATAGGTCCACACCCTGTCACCTAATAGTAAAATCTACAAGTCTTAGTGACAAAGAGAAAATCCTGAAAGCAGCCCGGGAAAAGAAGTCTGTAACATACAATGGTAAAAATATTAGATTGGCAGCAGACTTATCCACAGAGACCTGGCAGGCCAGAAAGAGCTGGCATGATATATTCAGAGCACTCTCATGAGAAAAACATGCAGCCAAGTATACTCTATCCAGCTAGGCTATCATTGAAAATAGAAGGAGAGATAAAAGCTTCCAAACAAAAACTGAAAGAATTTGCAAACACCAAACCAGCTCTACAGGAAATATTGAATGGGGTCCTCTAAGCAAAGAGAGAACCTAAAAGTAGTAGATCAGAAGGTTACAGAGACAATATACAGTAACAGTCACCTTATAGGCAATACAATGGCACTAAATTCATATGTCTCAATAATTACCCTGAATGTTAATGGTCTAAATGCCCCAATCAAAAGACACGGGGTATCAGAATGGATAAAAAACAAAACCCATCTATATGTTACCTAAAAGAAACTCATTTTAGACGTGAAGACACCTCCAGATTTAAAGTGAGGGGGTGGAAAACAATTTACTATGCTAATGGACATCAGAAGAAAGCTGGGGTGGTGGTCCTTATATCAGATCAATTAGATTTTAAGCCAAAGACTATAATCAGAGATGAGGAAGGACACTATATCCTACTCAAAGGGTCTGTCCAACAAGAAGATCTAACAATTTTAAAAATCTATGCCCCTAACATGGGCGCAGCCAGCTATATAAACCATTTAATAAAAAATCAAAGAAACACATCAATAATAATACAATAATAATAGGGACTTTAACACTCCCCTCACTGAAATGGACAGATCATCCAAGCAAAAGATCAACAAGGAAATAAAGGCCTTAAATCACACACTGGACCAGATGGACATCACAGAAATATTCAGAACATTTCATCCCAAAGCAACAGAATACACATTCTTCTCTAGTGCACATGAAACATTCTCCAGAATAGATCACATCCTGGGTCCTAAATCAGGTCTCTATTGGTATCAAAAGATTGGGATCATTCCCTGCATATTTTCAGACCACAATGCTCTGAAGCTAGAAATCAGTCACAAGAGGAAATTTGGAAAGAACCCAAATACATGGAGACTAAACAGCATCCTTCTAAAGAATGAATGGGTCAACCAGGAAATTAAAGGAGAATTGAAAAAATTCATGGTAACAAATGATAATGAAAACACAACGGTTCAAAATCTGTGGGACACAGCAAAGGCAGTCCTGAGAGGAAAATATATAGCCATACAAGCCTTTCTCAAGAAACAAGAAAAGTCTCAAGTACGCAACCTAACCCTACACCTAAAGGAGCTGGAGAAAGAACAAGAAAGAAATCCTAAACCCAGCAGGAGAAGAGAAATCATAAAGATCAGAGCAGAAATCAATGAAATAGAAATAACAACAACAACAACAACAAATAAATAAAAAAAATAAAACAAATCAATGAAACTAGGAGCTGGTTCGTTGAAAGAATTAGGAAGATTGATAACCCCCTGGCCAGACTTATCAAAAAGAAAAGAGAAAGGACCCAAATAAATAAAATCATGAATTAAAGAGGAGAGATCACAACTAACACCAAAGAAATACAGAAAATTATAAAAACATACTATGAGCAACTCTACGCCAACAAATTTGATGATCTGGAAGGAATGGGTGCATTCCTAGAGACATATAAACAACCACAACTGAACCAGGAAGAAATAGAAAACCTGAACAGGCCCATAACCAGTAAGGAGATTGAAACAGTCATCAAAAATCTCCAAACAAACAAAAGCCCAGGGCCAGACGGCTTCCCAGGGGAATTCTACCAAACATTTAAAGAAGAACTAATTCCTATTCTCCTGAAATTGTGGCAAAAAATAGAAATGGAAAGAAAACTTCCAAACTCATCTTACGAGGCCAGCAACACCTTGATCCCAAAACCAGACAAGGAACCCATCAAAAAAGAGAACTACAGACCAATATCTTTGATGAACACAGATGCAAAAATTCTCACCAAAATACTAGCCAATAGGATCCAACAGTATATTAAAAAGGTTATCCACCAAGACCAAGTGGGATTTATTCCAGGGCTGCAAGTTTGGATCAACATCCACAAATCAATCAATGTGATACAACACATTAATAAAAGAAAGAACAAGAACCATATGATACTCTCAATAGATGCTGAAATAGCATTTGACAAAGTACAGCATCCCTTCCTGATCAAAATTCCTCGAAGTGTAGGGATAGAGGGCACATACCTCAATATCATCAAAGCCATCTATGAAAAACCCACCGCAAATATCATTCTCAATGGAGAAAAACTGAAAGCTTTTTGGCTAAGGTCAGGAACAGGGCAGGGATGTCCCTTATCACCACTGCTATTCAACATAGTACCAGAAGTCCTAGCTTCAGCAATCAGACAACAAAAGGAAATTAAAGGCATCCAAATCAGCAAAGAAGAAGTCAAACTATCACTCTTTACAGATGATATGATACTATATGTGGAAAATCCAAAAGACTCTACTCCAAAACTGCTAGAACTTGTACAGGAATTCAGTAAAGTGTCAGGATATAAAGTCAATGCACAGAAATCAGTTGCATTTCTCTACACCAACAACAAGACAGAAGAAAGAGAAATTAAGGAGTCATCCCGTTAACAATTGCACCCAAAACTATAAGATACTTAGGAATAAACCTAACCAAAGAGGCTAAGAATCTATATGCAGAAAACTATAAAGTACTCAGGAAAGACATTGAGGAAGACACCAAGAAATGGAAAAATGTTCCATGCTCCTGGATTGGAAGAATAAATATTGTGAAAATGTCTATGCTACCTAAAGCAATCTACACACTTAATGCAATCCCTATCAAAATACCATCCATTTTCCCCAAAGAAATGGAACAAATAATCCTAAAATTTATATGGAACCAGAAAAGACCTTGAATACCCAACAGAATATTGAAAAAGAAAGCCAAAGTTGGTGGCATCACAATTCTGGACTCCAAGCTCTATTACAAAGCTGTCATCATCAAGACAGCATGGTACTGGCACAAAAACAGACACATAGATCAATGGAACATAATAGAGAGCCCAG
The DNA here is from genome assembly GCF_922984935.1 of Meles meles. NCBI lineage: Eukaryota > Metazoa > Chordata > Mammalia > Carnivora > Mustelidae > Meles > Meles meles. The sequence goes on from NW_025721316.1 coordinate 24,400, forward strand.
AAATAGAACCTCAACTGTATGGTCAACTAATCTTCGACAAAGCAGGAAAGAATGTCCAATGGAAAAAAGACAGCCTCTTCAATAAATGGTGCTGGGAAAATTGGATGGCCACATGGAGAAAAATGAAATTGGACCACTTCCTTACACCACACATGAAAATAGACTCAAAATGGATGAAGGACCTCAATGTGAGAAAGGAATCCATCAAAATCCCTGAGGAGAATGCAGGCAGCAACCTCTTCGATCTCAGCCGCAGCAACATCTTCCTAGGAATACCGGCAGAGGCAAGGGAAGCAAGGGCAAAAATGAACTTTTGGGATTTCATCAAGATCAAAAGCTTTTGCACAGCAAAGGAAACATTTAACAAAACCAAAAGACAACTGACAGAATGGGAGAAGATATTTGCAAATGACATATCAGATAAAGGGCTAGTATCCAAAATCTATAAGGAACTTAGCAAACTCAACACCCAAAGAACAAACAATCCAATCAAGAAATGGGCAGAGGACATGAACAGACATTTCTGCAAAGAAGACATCCAGATGGCCAACAGACACATGAAAAAGTGCTCCACGTCACTCGGCATCAGGGAAATACAAATCAAAACCACAATGAGATATCATCTCACACCAGTCAGAATGGCTAAAATTAACAAGTCAGGAAACGACAGATGCTGGAGAGGATGCGGAGAAAGTGGAACCCTCCTACACTGCTGGTGGGAATGCAAGCTGGTGCAATCACTCTGGAAATCAGCATGGAGGTTCCTCAAAATGTTGAAAATAGAACTACCCTATGACCCAGCAATTGCACTACTGGGTATTTACCCTAAAGATACAAATGTAGTGATCCAAAGGGGCATGTGCACCTGAATGTTTATAGCAGCAATGTCTACAATAGCCAAACTATGGAAAGAACCTAGATGTCCATCAACAGATGAATGGATAAAGAAGGAGTTGTATATATACACAATGGAATACTATGCGACCATCAAAAGAAATGAAATCTTGCCATTTGCAACGACGTGGATGGAACTAGAGGGTATCATGCTTAGTGAAATAAGTCAATCGGAGAAAGACAACTATCATATGATCTCCCTGATATGAGGACATGGAGATGCAACATGGAAGGTTAGGGGGATAGGTGAAGAATAAATGAAACAAGATGGGATTGGGAGGGAGACAAAGCATAAGTGACTCTTAATCTCACAAAACAAACTAAGGGTTGCTGGGGGGAAGCGGGTTGGGAGAGGGGGAGTGGGGTTATGGACATTGGGGAGGGTATGTGCTATGGTGAGTGCTGTGAAGTGTGTAAACCTGGCGATTCACAGACCTGTACCCCTGGGAATAAAAATACATTATATGTTTATAAAAACATAAGAAATAAATAAAATATTTTTTAAAAATACATATTATTTAAGCAGTGTTAAAAGTGGACATAGTGGGGTACCTGGGTGGCTCAGTGGGTTAAAGCTTCTGTCTTCTGCTCAGGTTATGGTCCCAGGGTCCTGGGATTCAGCCCCACATCTGGCTCTCTGCTTGGCATGGAGCCTGCTTCCCTTCTTCTGTCTCTGCCTGCTCTCTGCCTGCTTGTGATCTCTGTCAAATAAATAAATTAATTAAAAAAATAAAGTAGACATAGTAAAATCTCTAAAAAGATGCACCAGAAAGTTAAGAGTAATTGTTTTGAAGGTGGGAATCTACGAGGTTTATTTTAGCTTAACATATCTTTCAAATTCACATTGAATACTTTCTAATAGTGGAAACAGTCACAAATGGGATTCTCTTCCACCTCTTATAATGATAAGCATGGTGACACTTCCTAACACAGAACCAGGACACACAGTAGGCATGAATATATCAATGCCCGCAATTTAAGGCAATTACCTGAGTGTTTCTGCCTAATCAAAGACACACATAGTCCTACCTGCTGGAGAGCTGCAAGTCCAGCTATCCTGGTTTATGCAAGGCATGACACTGGCTCTGCCTCTAGCCTGTCCATAATGCCTCGATTGACCTATACCTGAGGTTCCCATGAACCATTCCTACTGAACTCACCACTAGGTCCCAGCGGTTGAAGCTCTTGTTGGCTTGTTTGACAACTAGTGAACTGTGAACATCCTTCCAGTTCCGGGTTCTGCAGCGAATCAGAAATGATGACTGTTAATTGAGTGTATGAACTCACATCTTGACGTCTCACTGTCCCGACCAGTGCAGGCACTTCCAAGACACTAGGCTCTCCGGGAGCTGGAAGTCCCAGGAGGTCACCACAGGTGCCTCAAACCTAAATTTTTCACTTCATTCCAAGTCTCAAGGCCACCCTGTCAGATATTATTATCTCTGCAAATAATAGATGAGATCTGAGACAGGCTTCTTGTACAAGGGCATGCAGCTGGTACAAGGTAAAGTCTTAACAGTGTTCCATATCATCACTATATTCATTACTAGGATCACCTCAGCAAGTTCCATCAAGTGACCTCTACAAAGTGGGCTCTCGTGGCCCAGCCATGGCCCCACCCCAAAGCCTCAGCATGTTCTCTGAGGCCATTAGGCATTGAGAGGCCTCTAGAGCCAGCAGCCAGGATGGGAAAGGCAGACTGTGGGAAGAGTCCTTCTGGGCAGAAGGGAAGGTCATTCCTATATCCAGAAGTTCTCCGTCAAAATCTGACTTTGAGGCAAATCAAAACTGGACTTTCAGAAGTGATGGAGACAGGATCCAGAAGACTGAGGTGAAATGCTTAACCGTCAGACAGTACAGCACTTCCGCCATGAAGAAGCCAAACACCACAGCCTCCTCAGCCCCGCACCTAGTTTGGACTCACTCCAGACGTGGTCCCGCCTGGAGTACACCTCGACCTGGACATGGCCTTCCCCTGAGCATGGCTCACACGGTGTAATACCGCCCCTGGGTGTGGCTTTCCCGAGATGAAGCCCGCCCCTGGATGCAGTCCCCTCCTGGACCTGACATGCCTCAGGCTGTGGCTTCCCCTTGTATATAGCCACACCCCCAGGAGCCACTTGCCCTCTGTGTGGCTTCGCCCCCAGAGCAGACTGGTGGGAGCCTCCCCTTAGAAATCCCTTCCCTTACTGGCTCTACTGTCTAGAAGTTTCTCAACTCTGGGGCGTGCCAGGCTGTATTGAGGTAAATATGTTCTCACTTTTCTCGAAAAGTAGATGATTAAGCCAAATATTCAAACAGTGAGGTGGGAAGCAAGGACAGATCCCTGAGGAAAACCTTCCAGTATAATAGGAAGGAAAGAAAAAAGAAAGGACAGTTGTTCACGTGTTAATTTTGTTATCTTTTGAAGTTTTTTTTTAATTTATTTATTTTTATTTTTTTATTTACAGCATAACAGTGTTCATTGTTTTGGCATCACACCCAGTGCTCCATGCAGTACGTGCCCTCCCTATTACCCACCACCTGGTTCCTCAACCTCCCACCCCCCCACCCCCCCCCCGCCGCCCCTTCATAACCCTCGGTTGTTTTTCAGAGTCCATAGTCTCTCATGGTTCATCTCCCCTTCCAGTTTCCCTCAACTCCCTCTCCTCTCCATCTCCCCATGTCCTCCACGTTCTTTGTTATGCTCCACAAATAAGTGAGACCATATGATACTTGACTCTCTCTGCTTGACTTATTTCGCTCAGCATAATTTCTTCCAGTCCCGTCCATGTTGCTACAAAAGTTGGGTATTCGTCCTTTCTGATGGAGGCATAATACTCCATTGTGTATATGGACCACATACATCTTCCTTATCCATTCATCCATTGAAGGGCATCTTGGTTCTTTCCACAGTTTGGCGACCATAGCCATTGCTGCAATAAACAATGGGGGTACAGATGGCCCTTCTTTTCACTACATCTGTATCTTTGGGGTAAATACCCAGCAGTGGAATTGCAGGGTCATAGGGAAGCTCTATTTTTAATTTCTTCAGGAATCTCCACACTGTTCTCCCAAGTGGCTGCACTAACTTGCATTCCCACCAACAGTGTAAGAGGGTTCCCCTTTCTCCACATCCTCTCCAACACACGTTGTTTCCTGTCTTGCTAATTCTGGCCATTCTAACTGGTGTTAGGTGGTATCTCAATGTTGTTTTAATTTGAATCTCCCTGATGGCTAGTGATGAGGAACATTTTTTCATGTGTCTGATAGCCATTTGTATGTCTTCATTGGAGAAGTGTCTGTTCATATCTTCTGCCCATTTGTTGAAGTTTTTTAATGATGAAAATATCTGGTGACTTTTTATTCCCCTGCCACGGTCCAGCACATACCCTCAATGAATGAGGAGACAGGAGAAATTATACAAAAATGAAATCATTATGAGCACTTAAGAGAATTGACTAAAGAACAATCATATGAGGTCGGCCAAGACAGGGAGCTTTGTTTCCTTTACTTGTGTGCCCCTAATGCTTCGAAGAATGCCTAGTGCACACTAAACACTGAAGGAACTAATGGGTTGTTTTCAGAGATTGTTGAAGCTTACTAATACTATAGAACATTCATGGTGGCATCTACATAATTACTTGTGTTGATTTTATCCTAGATGAATCACCCCTTTATTAGAATACAGGCCTAAAAAACACACAACTGACTTTTGCCCGGTGTCACAGATGAAACGCGAATGAAAAGCTGTCAATACCTCTTAGATGGAGAGGAGTAGGGAGCTGGTGGAAATTGGAGGGGGAGACAAACCATGAGACACTGTGGACTCTGAGGAACTAACTGAGGGTTTTGGAAGGGAAACAAGTGGGAGGTTGGATGAGACTGGTGGTGGGTATTGTGGAGGGCACGTATTGCATGGAGCCCTGGCTGTGGTGCATAAACACAGAATTTTGTAACACTGAAAAGAAATTTAAAAAATAAATAAAAAAGTTTTTAAAAAGGAGAGCTCCTTACGTTTAGAATTAAGTGAGGAACAATGAAGTTTTCCTTGGAGAGAAAGGAAATGAGACAAACCACTCTCAGATGGACAAGGAGATGTATAAACTGTCTTGTAGTTCCTGACTAAGTTGAAGAATTGGCATACTGAGGGCATAAGCTGAAAGGATGAACTCGGGTGGAATGTCAGACTGTCTTTTCAGATGCCAGAAGTGTTTCTGGTGATACATTCTAGGATATGGCCATAACTAAACTGGAATGGAAATAAAGGGCTCAAGGATGAGAAGGGGTGAACAGTGAGAGACCAGATTATTGGATAGTCTATCTACATGGATGTTGGGGACTCTGACTGATTCCTCCTCCTTCAGGTTCATCTTCTGGACCCCACTCCATCCCACCTGCAGGAATCAGCATTTTCTGCAACTCCTAGCTTCAGTCATGGCATATCTCTTCACAAGTAAGCATAAATGGGGCAGAGAAAGAGGTTCGGAGTAGACATCTGTTTTATTTTTGATACCTAGTGTTCACTCACCTTTTGGAAAGAGTCCTTTTATTGATCTCTAAGGAACTAACCCCATTCTCAATCTCAAGTCTATGGGCAGGTAGAGTTGTCTTTCCCTAACACCCCTATTTTAAGAATGCATCTATAACTCAGGATTGGCCAAAAGATGATATTATGCTTTTGACAACAGTGATTGGTCAGGGGTGGGCATGTGACAAAACTGGAGCCAATAAGGCACAGTGGGATTTTCTGGAGGGACTACTGAGAGACACAACCATTTTTAGGTACACTTAAAGCTTGGAAGATACAATTAAAGCTACAGAATAGGTGGACAGAAATTCAGTCCAGAATGCCAAGAAATAGATAGAAAGTGAATCTCGAAGGCATCAATTGAGCCCCAGCATGAACCCCTTACTTTAGGCCAGCTTTATTCCCAGACTTCTAAGTCAATAGATTCTCTTTTTAAGTCAGTTAAGTTGTATTTTCCATCTTTTGCATCCAAATAATTCCTCACAGTATAAGGGGGCTCTCCATCAAAGGCTCCTTCTTTCATGCTAGCCCACTGAATATATATTACCTTCTCTGTCCTTCAGGTTGCCCTTCTATGAGAGGAGATTACGAAATCTGCATTGAGATTGCAGTCCAAGAAAGTAGAGGAGTAAGAGACCTTAGTTTTGTCTGGTAGCAGGAATTCAGCTAGATAGCTATCGAATCATTCTGAACACCTTGGAAATCAAGGGGAGATCAAAGAAAAGAATACCTGCAACTCTACAAACAGAAAAGTGACCATGTTCTGCCAGTTAGGAGGTGGAAAGGAGGGAATCCAAGGCGATATATGGGAAGATAAACCATGGTGGGAGGGGAGGGAGCCTCCATCAGCTGGCTACAGTCAAGTGATAGAGTAGCAGAACACAAAATCAGAACTTTTAGAAGGCAGCTCCAGTGAGGGATGTCCCTGCCTGAAAGACTTCTAGATGCCGAAGCAGGCAGAATCCTAGGAGGGGCAATGTGGTCTCAGGATTCCCGGGATCACAGAAAGAACAGGGGTGCCTGAATATGACAGAGTTCCCAGGCATCAGAGCCTTCAAGACATAGGTATGTGGAAAATATCCCAAAGTGGGAGTATGTGCTCTAAGATCCCTAGTACTGCCTTTTCCAATAGTTGAGTGACCCATTCTCTCTGATGTTCAAGCTATGAGAATTAAATTTGAAATGATGGATGTGCTATATTAAATATATTAACAAGAACAGAAATTAAACCTTGCAACCTATAGGTTCCTTCCTCTATAATATTAACTAGGTCTACAGAAGCTGAAGGTTACTTCTACACACCTATGGTCTAGGAGCCAGGTCAAAATAGAGAGACTGTGGATGAGCCATATTACACCAGCTTCCCTCCCCAGTCCCCAGTTTGAAAACTGGTAAGTCAGGTGGTTCTCAGGGTTAATTTTACTTAACCTTTCAGGATAAACCAAAACTACCTTGACCTCTCTATGACACCTTTCCTTCCTTCTTTGGATGTTCCGATCTCTTTGATGGTTACTTACCAGGTGCCACTTCGTTTAGCCATTAAGCAATTTTGACCCTGGTGACTTGGACATGAATGAGGACAAAGATCCACTTGGCATGTTTGGAGACTTTTATGCCAGCAAACTGAGGAAGGTGTCCAAGAAGAAACCCTTGCATAAGGAAGACTTCTGAGAAGATTCCAATCATCCTCACTTCCTGGTCTTCACACTGTTGTGTAATTACACTTCCCCTTAAGCATAGGCTGGACTTAGTGATATGCCTCTGAGTGATAGAATAAAGGACAGGTTATAGGATGTCATTTCCATTACTAGTTTCCAAAATATTGTAACTTCTATCTTGTTTGCAAACTCTCTCCTTGCTTTGATGAAGTAAGCTGCCATGCTGGGGAAGCCCACTTGATAAGGAACCAGCCCGCTCCAGCCAAGAGCCAGCAAGGTACTGAGGATCTCATTCCAACAGACTTTGAGGAACTACATCCTGCCAGAAACTATGTGAATGAGTACAGGAGTTGGTCCTTCCCCAGTCAAGCCTCCAGATGAGAATGTAGTAGCCTCAGTTGACACCTTAATTGCAGCCTTGAAGCAGAGAATCCAGGTAGGCCTCACCCAAATTTCTGACCAACAAAAACCATGAGATAATAAGTATGTATTTTTTAACCCTCTACATTTTGGAATTTCAATTACACAGCAATAGATAATTAATGTACACCTCAATTACTGTAACTTTGGGGTAAAATGTTGCATGTCTGGGAAGGCACCATATAGGAGGACACCATATAGGAGGACAATGTCCCTGGCAACATCACTGGAGATACTGTCTTCATGCTCAAAGACTACCCCATATATTCATATGTTGAAATGGTATCACTGGGCCTGAGTAGCCTCCAGGAGGTGAGGCCTAGCTGACATAGTATCCTACCTGACAAATAGTTTGGGAGGAGATGAAAGAGAGTTTAAATCAAGTTCTAGATTTTAAGGGTTTTTCTCACTATTTGTAAAGGCCTGAAGGTTTTCAGAGTCAGCACGTTATACTTCTTATGAAAAAAAAAGTAAATGTTTTAAATACAGGATATTGGAGCAGAATCAAATAAGGGATCCCAGGATAAAACTGAGAAGGCAACTGTCTGGCTTTGTACAACGGACTGATGTACTTGTAGAAGCCAAAACCATTAACTGCTAAGAGTTGAACACACTGTTTCCTTTTCTTAAGCACAAGCCCCAGCCCCAGTCCCAGTGCAGTACACAGAGATCACCACTCTCTATTAGAAAAAAAGTTCATTGAGGAGGATTAATATTCTTGGTTGTGCTGAAGGTTGTTCTCAGCAGAGGATATATTGTCATGAAATTGTGAAACTTTCTCAACAAGGACTGAATGATTTCTTTAGGGAAAATTTTCTCCCTGGAAGTGCTGGAGAAGCATTTTCTGCCTGAGTAGAAGAGTCAAATCGCTAAACACAGTACTTTCATCAGGGTCACCCCTGGTGGCCCAAAGGACCTGGCATACACACAGGTGGGGCTTGGATGAGGCACAGACTCTCCAGATGGCAGAGAAGAAGGGCATTGACTCTGGCTTAATAGCTTATTCTCAAAAGATTCAGCTTTCTGGGGCTGTCTGACCCTCTTTCTGTTCTGTTTGATCCTTGTAGGACTGCTCTGGTCAGCACAGACAGCTTCTTGGTTGCAGGACTTGATACTTGCCCGTTTCTCTTGTTGTGGGTCAGAAAGAGCCCAACAGTTGGAGGGAGGTCTCTTGTCAGGCCCTACCTGGGCCTGTAGTTCCTTCTGGTGCTGGCTTAACTCTGAGGCCTCAGATCCATGCATAAGTTCCAGCTTCTCTTCTAGGACCTTCCCAGTGGTAGTGAGCTTGTGAGCTTCAGGAGGCCGATCATTCCCAAAAGTAGCCACACTTTCAACTGGGTCTTGGTGCTGCAGTAAGGTGGACATGAATGTGGCTTTTGCCTGGGGACTTTCTTGATGCCCTGTGATTTTTTTCTTGGTATTGATCCACTGAGAAAATTGCCTCATCTTTTTTTCTGAAGTAACATTCAAGAGGAAACTGTTCATTCTGTGACAGAGTTGGGGAAGCACTCTCTAATTTTCTGTCCTCAGCATGGAGGCTCTCCTCTCTGTCTACAGATGTCCCTACTCCTGAGTCCTCACTTCTGCATTTTCTTGCTTTGGGATCCTGAGGTCTCACTTTCTTTGCACTTCTGCTTTGTGAGAAATTCGAAGGCTGACCCTTACAGAAGGCCAGCTTCAAGTCCAAGGATTCCTGCATCTGCTCCATGCTAATTCTGCTGTTCTTCAGTTGGACGTGCAGCATCTGGGATGCTTCCATGCCCCCGCTGTACACAGTCTGCGACCGAGTCAGTGAAACCTTGGAAGTCAAGCTATCTGAAGGAAGGTGCATGTCAGTGGGACATCCTTGAGCCTGTTTATGCTCCTCACTCTCCAGTTTAGACTTTAACTCATTCAGGATCTGTCTTTTCAGGTCTGATAGTTTAGAATCTGGGGAACCGGTATTTTTGGTGAGGGGTGTTCTGTGGTCATGGCAGTTTCTACTTTATTCATGTTGACATTTATCATTTTGGAGCCTCACAACTCACTGGTTGTCAAGATTTCCCAAGACTGGGATTGAACGGTACACAGCTCCTTGGTGTCGAATATATCCCTGGACAGGTTGGGCATGACAAAATGCTGTAAATTCTTCTCTTCCATAACTTTGCCCTGTTCCATTTCTACTCTGTTACTGGAACTCATATTCTCATGTATTGGCTCATGTCCAGCCCCCGCTTGACTTGTGGGTACCTCTGGGCCACATGTGTTGTCTGGTAAAGTCTCACTGGGTTGCACTTGAGCTCTGATGCTGTGTGTAAAGGGCTGAAAAGTCTGGTTGCCCCACTCAGCTATCTGGATACACTCCGCAGTCTTATGGTCAGTGTCAGAGTGTGATGCCTTCAGGTCCCCCTGTCCATCATTGCCCACAGATGACATAGTGAGGAGAGGATGATCCACAGTGGGGACTGACTTTGTTGTTCTCACCCTGTTTCTGAAAATAGGTTTAGAGCTTCCCTCAAGGGCTTTCAAAAAGTCAGCTTTGGAATCCACCACAGAAATATGCATGGCTGAGGAGGGAAAGTCAAATTAGGGAAAAGGCCATGTTTTCCCTTCTCTCAACTTAGAGAATTTTATGGATTCAAGAACCCGGAGGGGTAGAACCCACCTCTGATTCATGCAAAATCTAATAATATGGGCCTCTAGCACCTGTCATGTACTGGGATCAAGAAAAGAATGCTCTAGGGTGGTGCTCTGGAAGTAAGCCCTACCCACCATTGTCTTTTTAGAATCTGTGTTTTCCAGAGCAGTGTGGGAACTCCCAGAGAAAGGCAATGTATTGTCATCAGCCAGCCACGAATAACACACACCTATAGGAATCCTACTCGCAGTGATCTGCCAAAACTTCTTGCTCATATGTAAACTAAGAATACTTTTCATTTGATTCTGGTCTGTGTCCTTCCTTGAGACATTCAATAATTCGTTCCCTGAGTGATTCCTTGAATGACACACACAGTTCCTTGTTTTCTCCAAGGCAGCCCTCAGACCCTTCACTAGGTGGCTTTCTGAGATCCTCTGTGGGCTGTCTTCTGTCCTCTTCTCGAGGATATACCCAAGATTCCTCCTCATATCTTTTCTTAGCTGTAACTTTGTTTGGACCCTCTCATGGAAACTTCCAGGGAGACTCAATTCAGTCTTTGCTAGATCCCTGTTACTATGACCCTGAAAATCAGAGAATTCTAAATGAACATGTCTGCCATTTTGCTGAGAGAGTTCTGATAATGTATGCTGAGGCTCCATCACTGCTAGGGAGTCTAGATTTCTGCAGTCATGGAGGCACGAGCATGGGATTACCTTCCTTGGGCTGTGTAACTCCATTGTCTTCTGGAGTTCACAGATGATATGAAAATGGCTAGGAAGGATGGAGACTGGTACATAGGCATGGGATGACCGACTAACCAATGGAAGGTTGGGAGCTCAAGGACAAATGGTTTCTTCAGGTTTCTGGAACACAGGAACTAAAGCCCACAACCTTTCCTGTCGCTTCTGCAACACATGCCATCCCAGGTGTTGATTTTCAGTCAAGATAGGAGAGACTGACTCATTCTTGGACCTATGGAAAGACACTCCACAGTCCCTAATCAGGGATGAAGAAGGTGGTATGATCGGGAGGCAGGATTGAAAATGGGCATGGGTGTTCACCTTAGTGAAAGGCAGAGGCTGGGATGGGGACAGGGTTTGAGGCAGGATTGAGGGTGTACAATGGGGAGAGGGAATGGTTGGGAATGAGGAAGTGGTGGAGATGCTTGTATTTTGATGGCAGAGGTATTATGAATTCCATTGAATAAGGCAAAGTGAGACTCTAGTGGGGAACTACTATTAGAAATCAGGAGAGTGGCTACTAAGGACTCATTGTGCAAAGAAGGAAGACCCCAGAAGAGCTGACTATATTTCTGATGCAAGTTTTCTGCCCAAGCCTTGATATAGAGGAGCTGTTGATAAATAGAGAGCTGCTCTGATTTGCCTTCAATAGTCCAGCCAATTCTGGAGGCTGTGGTGACCTGTACATCAAGCGGATGCAACAAATTCCCTAAAGATGTCCATTGGTATTCTGATCACATTTGTTTGGAAAATGGCCCCTCCTCTTTTACTTTCTTCTCTAAAATCTGGAAAGCCATTCTCTTCTCCATTTGTCTCTCCAATAGGGCCTGGAAGTTAAGACCAGGGAAAGAAATTCCACTGGTCTCCTTGTGTTTGGTAGCAGAGTCTCTCCTGAGACAGGTTTCTGGTTGATGGAGGTAGACTTGCTCTTGGTGAAAATCAGAGTGTGGTAATGTGGGGAGGAACATGTTCTTGGCATGGGCCTGCCAATAGGTGAATTCGGAACTCAATGGGTTTGAACAGTCACTACCTCTTATTGTTGGGACATAAGTAGATATACCACCAGGACTATCTGGAGATGAATTTTCAGGAACAGGTTTCAATGAGATGGAAATTGATTTAGATTGAGCCACAGTTAAAGGGTAGTCTGGCAGTGGTGAAACAAATGGAGTTGGTGGTGCATGATGACAAGCAAATGAATCAGTGGGTTTCCTTGTCTGAGATCGATGTGGTAAGAGGTTTTTATCTTGTGAAGTGGCGGGGTCAAGAGTGGAGATGGTATTCAGAGGTAAAGTGGTCTCTTGTTGTCTGAACATCATATGGTAGGAAAGGAGGAAAGGCAGGGGGTAGCAGTATGGAATGGTTCCCTAGAAATTTAGAATCCTAGGCTTTTGGCTCTAGTGGCAGGGAGTACCTAGGGGTGAGGGTAAGAAAAAGTCAGCTAAAGCAGTCATTGGGTTAGTTGAGAAGATGGAGGGGATTGGGGGGAAGTCTCAGGCAATGAGGCTGGTATTAGGTCTCCTGGAGCAACTGCAGAGAAGTCAGGAGATGAAATTAATGCAGAGTGAGTTACAGAAGCTATAGAAACCAAGGGGATCACAGAGGGAGTAGCATCTTCTGGGGCCTCTGGAACAGCAGCCGATTCACCTCAGCAGTTGTGCTGTTAGACACCTCACAGAAGGGGTCTGGACATAATAGTTGATGAAAGTGGATGGTATCATAATGCCAGCCTAGGTGCCTATGGGAGATAAGACATACAAAGTTGCAACCAGGACCAGAACAAACCTATGTGACCATGACTGGTCTGACAAAGGTAGCTGCCCACCCACCTACATCCCCAAGACTTCCAAATTCTAACTCTGAGAATTTTCTGTCCTATGTCACTTTGAGGCTTCCCTAAGGCTCTAGAAATACATAGACTCTGCTTAAAAGAACGGTAGAGGAAAGAAGGTAATGTTTACTCACCTTTACAGAAGAGAAAGCACCTTTCTTGCCTCCCCTACTTCTCTCTGGCAAGTTCTCCACCCTGGGAAACCAGGAAAATAATGAAGATAGAAGCGAAAGATCTTTAGAAGGCTGAATAGAGTGTCCTTCAAAGATATCTTTGCTAGATTGGACTTGGAGAGCACCAAGTATTAGAATATAAGGTCAAATGATTAATGATAATAAGACTTACATTACTTTATCATTCACAATGGACTTTTGTGTGTATTATCTATCCCATGTGATACTGAAAACCGCCCTATGTGGAACATTGGTCAACGGTTCTCTCAAAGAGGAAGTTGAGTATCCATGATGTCACAGGACTTTTCACAAAGTCTCAGAACTTCAGAAGTTCTGACTCTTAATGTCTCACATGGCTACATACTGGACAGCACCCATTGCCCAGATCCATCACTGCTCAATAATGGTCAGAGCAGGGAAACTGAGAAAGGTTTTACATTGCGACTGAATTTCCATGGGCCTCTCCTCTGAGGCCTCTGTTTTCTGGGAGGGAATGTATCTAGCAGCTGGCATTCTCAGAGATCATGGACCTGAGCCGTCATGGAAAGGACTGGAAGGGTCAGCCTTGGAGAGCTCAGGTGGAATAGACAGAACCTTACCTTTCAGAGTCCCACATTTCCTCCTCTTGGCTCTGCCCTGACACTAGAACGAAAAGAAAAGAATGAGGAGTGGGGATTCATCTTTCACTCTTCTCTCAGAAATGGAGACATTCTTTATCCAAAACACCAGGACTGTATTTTAATTTATAGAACTTTGTGTTCCTTGCTTTTCTCAATTTTTAAGGTTTTATTTTGAAAACAAAGGAGTATTTTGTCTGGGAGGTCCACACTTGATATTCTCACTCAGAAGTTCTTTGTTCAATGGGGACATACAAACTGAAGCCCGACAGTCACATCTGTGCTCCCTTAGGTAGACCCTATATCGTAGGCTATAACTCAGACCCCAGTCTCTTCTCAGAGGCTCAGCACTGTTCTCCTGATCAGCCCAACGTGAAGGCAGGCTTGATTGAGTGATGCTTGACATAGAAATGTGACTCGTGATCAAGAACTGGGAAAATTCGTTTTCTTACACAGACCTCATACTCTCCAAATAACCCAATCCAGAACTGCAGAATCATTGTGTTTGGGATTTTACCCAAGACCCACCACCATAACAAAACAGACTATGTGTTTCAAGTGGAAGCCTTAGTGCTTCCTTGATCCTTCGCTCTGTCAGATCTCCTTTCCTAGAGGAGTTAATGTCTGTTCTTTCCTTAGACTTCCCATTTTAGGTGTTTCTCTGACCCTACCAAACTCATTTAGAAATGTGGGAAGAGGAACAGGAAAATAAAGAGTCATTCTCTGAAGGGCAACTTCTGGTTCCAGATCTAACATTTTTAAAAGCCTGGGAGTCATCACTTCAATCTGTGAAAGAAGCAAAATGCTGAACAGACTAAAAATCAATGACATTTCTTGGAACCATAGTGGCAAACCACTACCTCAAATCTTCTGAGAGTGTCAGTGCAGAAAATCATACCTAAGATTCACTTACCTGAAACAGAAGGCATTAGGGCTCAACACTGCTCTCCTGGTAGGAATACTTAAACAGACATCTGGACTAATTGCTGAAGGATGCATATGGGCTAGCATGAGAGTGAGAAATTCCTGGGGCCACAATCTAATGGGGCCCCTATTTATTTATGGGTTATATTATCAGGGACCCAACACAACCTGGTTCTCACAGTAATGAACTACAAAAAAGGGTGGGGGAATGCTCATATTTCTGGCAGGGGACTGTAGTGTTGGAGAGAAAAGAGAAAGGTAACCATTTGGAAACATTGTGAAATATTCCCAGAGAGTTTTCCATAACAGAAGTCTACTCAAAGGGAAAAGCCTACCAGAGCATTATGCCCAATGGGAGAAGGTAAATTACCGACTACAGCAGCCCCTCTAGGCTCCCTTTCTCTTCGATAGAGTGGAACAAAAAACCAAAACCTTTAAACACTAGTGAACATCATAATCCAGGGACATAAGCCCATTAAAAGACTAATGGTTAATTATATCCCCTCTCCTGACACCTTGCTACAATATTGATAGTTATGGTGTAGGAACAGGATCATAGCTAAGAAGAGCTGCAAGGTATAGTTTTTTTTTTCAAGATTTTATTTGTTTATTTTTCACACAAAGATCACAAGTAGGCAGCAAGGCAGGCAGAGAGAGAGGGGGGGAAAGCAGGCTCCCCACTGAGCAGAGAGCTGACACAGGGCTCTATCCTAGGACCCTGGGACCATAACTCAAACTGAAGACAGAAGCTTTAGCCCACTGAGCCACTCAGGCACCACTTATATAGTTTCTATGTAGGGAGATTTAGGGAAACCGAAAGACACTAGGAGAGACAAAAAGAAGGACACTAAAGGAAACTGCAGCCTCTGATATGCATAGCCACAGTAAATATTAAACATACCCCAACACCTAACCTGACTAACATAAGACTTCACACTAAAGGTCTCTTTATTTCAATTCTGATTACCCAATTTGTGGAGCATAACAAAGAACATGGAGGACATGGGGAGATGGAGAGGAGAAGAGAGTTGTGGGAAATTGGAAGGGGAGATGAACCATGAGAGACTATGGACTCTCAAAAACAACCTGAGGGTTTTGAAGGGGCGGGGTGGTGGGAGGTTGGGGAACCAGGTGGAGGGTAATAGAGAGGGCACGTATTGCATGGAGTACTAGGTGTGGTGCAAAAACAATGAGTACTGTTACACTGAAAATAAATAAATTAATTAAAAAAAAAGAAAAAGAATTTTCTTAATGCTAAAATCTAGAATATCCAAGAACTGTGTTTCAAACTGTACAACAGATATATAAGTAGAATACCAGAAGAAGGAGTCAAGATGGCGGGGAAGTGGGAGGAGGCACCATTTCAACCTGTACCCTAAAGTGAGCTGATTACCT
This sequence comes from Meles meles, assembly GCF_922984935.1. Classification (NCBI taxonomy): domain Eukaryota; kingdom Metazoa; phylum Chordata; class Mammalia; order Carnivora; family Mustelidae; genus Meles; species Meles meles. The sequence goes on from NW_025721316.1 coordinate 40,179, forward strand.
ACCAAAGAACTCCAACCACCCATGAAATCAGCCTGAGATCAGAATTATACACGTCTGGATCTCTACAGGAGCAGAAGAAGCCAGTGGCAGGTAAAGCAGACTGGGAGTGTTGGACTGATATCTGAAGATAAACAAAAGGGGGAGGGAGCCACCAGAGGTGACCCATTGGAAAGTAATACCCCAACGTGAGAGTTCTCTGCCTCTGGGGACCAGCATTAACTTGGAGTCTGCTTGAAAGCACTCAAAAAAAAAAAGAGCAAAGGATCACGGGGGGTAATAGTGGGAACCTGGGCGGTTAGGGTCAGGGACCTAAGTCCCCAGACCCAGGACAGCCTCCCCTGGCGCTGAGCCAGAGAGAGTGCGGCGGAGAAATCAGGTCTCCATCCCTGAGCCACCAGTGCGCCTGATCGCCAGCGTGCCCAAGAACGAGTGGGGTCTGGCTCCTGTGAGGGGCTGGAAGCCTGGCCAAATGGCAATCCTGAAACGCGCGCATCCCACATCCTCCCTTGAGATAGGTGCTCATAGGCGCTAGCCTGGAGCTCTGGCATCTGGAAAAACCAGACATCCCCAGCCCGGGACAGCGGGAAAATCTCAGTGTGCGATCTCTGCTCTGAACCTCTCTGGCGGTCTAGAGCTGCCTAGACAGCCACCGCTGCCCTGGTTTTGGGTACAACGAGGAGCTCCCTCATCCCCAGGGACAGTGACTCAGAACTGACTCTGCCAGCAGCTTTTGCAAAACATTCTGAGGCTTCTCTCTGAGAGCGAGGTGGGGTGCAGTTTGCTCTCCTCTAAACCTCCAAAAACCAGCAAAAGCTGTCAAGGTGAGAGAAAGCAGATGAAAGAACATAAAATCCCCCAGAGAAAAAAAGGCTGAAAAAAACAGTTTCCTCAGAGCTCACCCCCTTGAGGGGAGCGGGAGGACATAACTCAGGGAACATCATTGTCTGAAAACCCACGTGGCAGGCCCCTCCCCCAGAAAACCAACCAGGAAGGAAGAAAAAAAAAAAAGACTGCAAGAGAACAACCACCACTACTTCATAAATACAACTTTTATTTTTAACTCTTTATCAATATTCTTGTTCTTTTTTTTATACATACAGATAATTTTTTAACCTATTTACCACCACACTGAGATGTCCAGTACATCAAATTCTTTAATAACCTTCTAACCTGAACTTTTTGATACATACACCCGTGTTTTCTTTTGCTTTTCTATTTTTTTAATTCTTTTTTTAATTTTAACTTAGTTTAGTCTAGTTTATTCTTTTTTAATTTTTAGTTTCTACTATACATATAGAGTTAAACTTCAAGGTAATCCTCTTTCCCCAATCAATGCTACCCCTATAAGCAAACCAGTTTCTAATCCCCCTGTAACTTAGGAAAGTTGAGTCCCTTAACAAAAACATCAAGATACCTTCAGGAAGAATCAAAATAACCTTCCTCACCCACACTGAGAATTTAAACCACTCTCCCAATTTTTCCTTCAGTCATTGTTTCTGTGAATTTGTGTTTGTCCTGATAATATATAAATCTTATACTTGGGGTTCTTTCTGATGAGGTTCTTCCCTTTTTTTTGCTTATATATATATTTTTTTCTCTTGTCATATACTTTTATCAGTCTTTTTGTTTGTCTGTTTTTGTTTGTATACTTCATAAATCTTACCTTGTGGACCATTTGGGCTGAGCCTTCTCTTTTATCTTCCTTTTTTTCCTATCTCTCTCTCTCTTTTTTTTTTTTCCTTTTTTCTTTCCCACTTTTTTTTCTTTCTTCTTCCCTATTTCTTTTTCTTTTCTTTTTTCTCTCATTTGGGTGGGGAATCCTGATTGCACAGAAGCGTTCCTGGGTGCACATTGACTGCACCACAATTGATAAGTCCAGCTGCATCTGTTCAGTCATCTTGTACCAATATGACTAGGAGGAGGAATAATACCCATCAGAATAAAAATACAGAGGATGGGCCTTCTACAACAGAGCTAATGGCTATCGACATAGACAATATGTCAGAAAAGGAATTCAGACTAACAATTATCCAGGCAATAGCTAGGTTGGAGAAAGCCATGGAGGATCAAATGGAATTGATTAGGGCAGAACTGAAAGCCACCAGGGATGATGTTCACAATGTTAGGGCAGAACTGAAAGCCACCAGAGATGATGTTCAAAATGCTCTCAATGAGTTCCAATCTAATCTAAATTCTCTAAAAGCTAGGGTAACTGAGACAGAAGATAGAATTAGTGATCTGGAGGACAAACAGATAGAAAGGATCAGGAGGAAGCCTGGAACAAACAGCTCAGAAGCCACGAAAACAGAATCAGGGAAATAAACGATGCCATGAAACGTTCCAACGTCAGAATTATTGGAATCCCTGAAGGGGAGGAAAAATAAAGAAGTCTAGAAGATATAGTGGAAGAAGTTGTCTGTGAAAATTTTCCCAATCTCACGAATGGAAACAACGTTCATGTACTAGAGGCAGAGAGATATCCTCCCAAGATTTTAGATTCTTGAAAGTCCCCACGACACCTTATAGTTAGAATGAGGAATTATGTTTCAAGAAAGACCCTCTTGAAAGCAGCTAGGACAAAGAAGCTCCTTACATACAGAGGAAAGCCCATTAGAATAACGTCAGACCTTTCCACAGAGACCTGGCAAGCCAGGAAGGGCTGGCAAAATATATTCAGAGTACTAAATGAGAAGAACATGCAACCAAGAATACTCTATCCAGCCAGACTGACATTTAAAATGGATGGAGAGATAAAGAGTTTCCAAGACCCGCAAGGCTTAAAAGACTATGCAACCACCAAGCCGACACTGCAGGAAATATTAAGGGGGGTCCTATAAAAGAGAAAAAATCCTAAGAATATCATTGAACAGAAATATAGAAACAATCTACAGACAGAAAGACTTCAAAGGGAACACGATGTCAATAAAAACCTATCTCTCAATAATCACTCTCAATGTGAATGGCCTAAATGTGCCCATAAAACGACACAGGGTTGCAGATTGGATAAAACGACAGGACCCATCCATATGTTGTCTACAAGAGACCCATTTTGAACCTAAGGATACACCCAGACTGAAAGTGAAGGGATGGAGAAGCATCTTTCATGCCAATGGGCCTCAAAAGAAGGCCGGGGTAGTGATTCTCATATCAGATAAATTAGATTTTAAACTAAAGACTGTAGTCAGAGATACAGAAGGACACTACATCATTCTTAAAGGGACTATCCGCCAAGATGATCTAACAATTGTGAATATCTATGCCCCCAATATGGGAGCACCCAATTACATAAGAAAACTATTAATCAAGATAAAGAGTCATATTGATATGAATACAATAATAGTAGGAGATCTTAATATGCCTCTCTCAGAAATAGACATATCATCAAAGCAGAAAATTAATAAAGAAATAAGAGCATTGAATGAGACATTGGACCAGAAGGACCTCATAGACATATACAGAACATTCCACCCTAAAACAACAGAATACTCATTCTTCTCAAGTGCACATGGAACCTTCTCCAGAATAGACCACATACTGGGTCACAAAGCAGGACTCAACTGATACCAAAAAACTGACATTACTCCCTGCATATTCTCAGATCACAATGCATTGAAACTGGAACTCAATCACAAGGAAAAGTTCAGAAGGAACTCAAACACCTGGAAGCTAAAGACCACCTTGCTTAAGAATGCTTGGATCAACCAGGAGATCAAAGATGAACTTAAACAATTCATGGAAACCAAAGAGAATGAAGACACTTCGGTCCAAAACCTATGGGATACAGCAAAGGCGGTTCTAAGGGGGAAATACATAGCCATCCAAGCCTCCCTCAAAAACATTGAAAAATCCAGAATACACCAGCTGTCTCTACACCTTAAAGAACTGGAGAATCAACAACAAATCAAACCAACTCCACATGCAAGAAGGGAAATAATCAAGATTAGAGCAGAGATCAATGAGGTAGAAACGAGAGATACAGTGGAACGTATCAATGAAACTAGCAGCTGGTTTTTTGAAAGAATCAATAAGATCGATAAACCATTGGCCACACTAATCCAAAAGAAAAGAGAGAAAGCCCAAATTAATAAAATTATGAATGAAAAGGGAGAGATCACAACTAACACCAAGGAAATAGAAACAATCATCAGAAATTATTACCAACAGTTATATGCCAATAAGCAAAGCAACCTAGATGAAATGGATGCATTCCTGGAAAACTACAAACTCCCAAAATTGAACCAGGAAGAAATTGACAACCTGAATAGACCGATATCTAGTAACGAGATTGAAGCAGTGATCAAAAACTTCCCAAAAAACAAGAGCCCAGGACCTGACGGATTCCCTGGGGAATTCTACCAAACTTTCAAAGAAGAAATAACACCAATTCTCCTGAAGCTGTTCCAAAAAACTGAAGCAGAAGGAAAACTTCCAGACTCTTTTTATGAAGCCAGCATTACCTTGATCCCCAAACCAGGCAAAGACCCTACCAAAAAGGAGAAGTTCAGACCAATATCACTGATGAATATGGGTGCAAAGATTCTCAACAAGATCCTAGCAAAAAGGATCCAGCAGCGCATTAAAACGATTATCCACCATGACCAGGTGGGATTCATCCCTGGGTTGCAAGGTTGGTTCAACATTCGCAAATCAATCAATGTGATAGAACAAATCAATAAGAGAAGAGAGAAGAACCACGTGGTCCTCTCATTTGATGCAGAAAAAGCATTTGACAAAATCCAGCATCCGTTCCTGATGAAAACGCTTCAAAGTATAGGGATAGAGGGAACATTCCTGAACTTCATAAAATCTATCTATGAAAGACCCACAGCAAATATCATCCTCAATGGGAAAATGCTTGCAGCCTTCCCGTTGAGATCAGGAACACGACAAGGATGCCCACTCTCACCACTCTTGTTCAACATAGTATTAGAAGTTCTAGCAACGGCAATCAGACAACAAAGAGAAATAAAAGGTATCCAAATTGGCAAGGAAGAAGTCAAACTCTCTCTCTTCGCAGATGACATGATTCTTTATATGGAAAACCCCAAAGACTCCACCCCAAACTACTAGAACTCATACAGCAATTTAGTAACGTGGCAGGATACAAAGTAATGTACAGAAATCAGTGGCTTTCTTATACACTAACAATGAAAATACAGAAAGGGAAATTAGAGAATCGAATCCATTGACTATAGCAACAAGGACCATAAGATACCTGGGAATAAACCTAACCAAAGAGGTAAAGGATCTGTACTCGAGGAACTACAGAACACTCATGAAAGAAATTGAAGAAGACACAAAAAGATGGAAGACTGTTCCATGCTCTTGGATTGGAAGAATAAACATTGTTAAAATGTCTATACTGCCTAGAGCAATCTATACTTTTAATGCCATTCGGATCAAAATTCCACCAGTATTTTTCAAAGAGCTGGAGCAAATAATCCTAAAATTTGTATGGAATCAGAAGAGACCTCGAATTGCTAAGGAAATGTTGAAGAACATAAACAAAACTGGCGGCATCATGTTACCCGATTTCAAGCTTTACTACAAAGCTGTGATCACCAAGACAGCATGGTACTGGCATAAAAACAGACACACAGACCAGTGGAACAGAGTGGAGAGCCCAGATATGGACACTCAACTCTATGGTGAAATCATCTTCGACAAAACAGGAAAAAACATTCAATGGAAAAAAGACAGTCTCTTCAATAAATGGTGCTGGGAAAACTGGACAGCGATATGTAGAAGAATGAAACTCAACCATTCTCTTACACCATACACAAAGATAAACTCGAAATGGATAAAAGACCTCAACGTGAGACAGGACTCCATCAGAATCCTAGAGGAGAACATAGCCAGTAACCTCTTCGATATCAGCCACAGCAACTTCTTTCAAGATATGTCTCCAAAGGCCAAGGAAACAAAAGCGAAAATGAACTTTTGGGACTTCATCAAGATCAAAAGCTTCTGCACAGCAAAGGAAACAGTCAACAAAGCAAAAAGGCAACCCACGGAATGGGAGAAGATATTTGCAAATGACAGTACAGACAAAAGATTGATATCCAGGATCTATAAAGAACTTCTCAAACTCAACACACACAAAACAGATAATCATATCATAAAATGGTCAGAATATATGAACAGACATTTCTCCAACGAAGACATACAAATGGCTATCAGACACATGAAAAAATGTTCATCATCACTAGCCATCAGGGAGATTCAAATTAAAACCACATTGAGATACCACCTGACACCAGTTAGAATGGCCAAAATTAGCAAGACAGGAAACAACGTGTGTTGGAGAGGATGTGGAGAAAGGGGAACCCTCTTACACTGTTGGTGGGAATGCAAGTTAGTGCAGCCACTTTGGAGAACAGTGTGGAGATTCCTCAAGAAATTAAGAATAGAGCTTCCCTATGACCCTGCAATTGCACTGCTGGGTATCTACGCCAAAGATACAGAAGTAGTGAAAATAAGGGCCATCTGTACCCCCAATGTTTATTGCAGCAATGGCTATGGTCGCCAAACTGTGGAAAGAACCAAGATGCCCTTCAATGGATGAATGGATAAGGAAGATGTGGTCCATATATACACACTGGAGTATTATGCCTCCATCAGAAAGGATGAATACCCAACTTTTGTAGCAACATGGATGGGACTAGAAGAAATTATGCTGAATGAAATAAGTCAAGCAGAGAGAGTCACGTATCATATGGTCTCACTTATTTGTGGAGCATAACAAAGAACATGGAGGACATGGGGAGATGGAGAGGAGAGGGAGTTGAGGGAAACTGGAAGGGGAGATGAACCATGAGAGACTATGTACTCTGAAAAACAACCAGAGGGTTTTGAAGGGGCGGGGGCGTGGGAGGTTGAGGAATCAGGTGGTGGGTAATAGGGAGGGCACATACTGCATGGAGTACTGGGTGTGATGCCAAAACAATGAACACTGTTATGCTGTAAATAAACAAATAAACAAAACAAAACAAAACAAAATAAAAAAAAAAAGAAAAAAAAGAATACCAGAAGAAGAAAGAAAAAAATGTTTGAATAATGGCCAAGGAGTTTCCAAAATTAATAACAGTTTAGCAATATATCATGGAAGTTCAGAGTACACCAAGTAGGGAAATATTAAAAATGTCTATACCTGAACATATCATATTCAAATGATAGGAAAACAAAAGATAAAATTTTGAAGGAATCCAGAGGGAAATAGAAACCCTACCTTAGAGGAAAAAAAAATAAGAATTTTGGCCTATTATCATAAACCATGAAAGTAAGAGATTGGAGTGAAATGTTTAGTGTTGAAAGAAAAAACCACAAATCCAAAATTTTATATCTAGTGATATTATCCTGCAAAAGTAAAAGAGAAATAAAAACTTAGACAAATAAATACAGGGAATTCATCAGCAACAGATCTGCCCTGCATAAATGTTAAAAGAAGTTCTTTGGTGAAAAGGAAAATAACTCAGATTTACATAAAGTAAAGGAAGAGAAGGAATGAATGAGGGTCAAATAAAACTTTCATTCATCTTATTCTCAATTGAAATAATAATAACAATAATGAAAATGTGTTCAGTGATTATAGTACATGGATAAGTGAAATGAATGGCATCAGTGGTACAAGGCACAGGAGGAATTGGACACTCCTGCACTATCTATGAAATGATATAACATATGAAAGGGGACTTAGAGTACTTGTAAATTTATATTACAAACTCTAGGACAAACACTAAAATATTTTTAAACAGAATACTTGATAGACTAACAAAAGTGAGAAAATAGAATTATATATAATGATTTTTAAACCAGAAAAGAAAACAGAAAAAGAGGGGAAGGATAGGTATAATAAACAACAAATAGCACGGACAAGGTAGAGATATTAATCCAACTATACTTAAAAATCACTAAACAGAAGTGGTCTAAATTCACCAATTAAAAGAGGAGACTGTCAGAGCACAGAAAAAACAAGACCCAATTATATGTTACTTATGAAATACTCACTTTAAATATAAAGATACAGATAGATTAAAAACAAAGAAACAGGAAAAAAATGTACCATGCTAACACTAACAAAAAGAAAATAGGAGTAAGTCTATTATTTTGGACAAAGCAAACTTCACAAAAGGAAAATTATCATAGGTAAAGAAGAGCATTACATAACAATAAAGAGGTCAATTCTCCAAGAAGACAGAACACTCCTTAACAGGTACACATGTAAAACATAGTGTCAAAATATGTGAGGCAAAAACTGGTATAATTGCAAGAAAAAAAATGGATGAATTCATTGTTATTGTTGGAGATTTCAACAGCCCTTATCAGAAATGGGCAGATTCAGCAGGCAGAAAACCAGTAAAGATATAGTTGCCCCAAACAAACATCATCAATCAACTTGCTCTATTTGACATTTATAGACTACCTCATCCAACCACAGAATAGACATACTTCTCAAGCTCACATGAAATGTTCACTAAGATGGACTATATTTAGGGCCACAAAACACACCTTAAAAATATAAAATAGAAATCACACAGAGTATGTTTTCAGACCATTGTAGAATTTTCACCAAAATACCTTATTGTCATCTCTAACAATTTTAAATAATAATGTCATTTTTGTTGATGGTTATATATATTTATTTCTTCTCCCATGCTACCTAGTCATTTAATAGTTGGAACACTTATGGCTTCATTATTTAGATTATAAACTGTTGGAATTAAGCCCTGTATCATTTCCTTACTTCACTCACCTACATTCCCTTGCTGATGAATCAGTCTTGGCCCTAGACACGCAATCCTTTCCGTGCCATTTGAAGAGGGTTTGCCCCTAATGACACTTCCATTTTTCCCTCTCTTATCCTGCATCCACAGCTTCACCATTGTCTCTCCCAAAGAAAGGTACACTTCAAGCCTGCCCCACTTCACATACCCTCCCTTGACTTCAGGACATATGTCTGTTAAGAAATATCCCCCCACATATCTTTGAATTTCTGGAATTGTTTTTAAATAGAAAGTATGGTCTTAACTGTCCCTAAGGCCCCTAGGACTCACAACTATAAAAACATACTTTAACATCTGAACAAGATAAGCTCCACCCAAAAAAATTTCCAGGTGAGAAGGGGTTATAAATATGGCACATCGAAATGATTTTTCAAACCTGGCCTTGTTCTAAAAGAGGCTGAGAAACTTACCCAGATTAAAGGAAACTACAGATACATAGCAACTGGATGTAGTATGTCATCCTAGACTAACTCCTGTAAGAAGTTACACATGCACACACATAGGACATTACTTGATAAATTGATAAAAATGGAATGAGTGGGAGATTAGTTAAAAGTTCTGCATCAATGTGAAATTTACCAAAGGAGATAACTGTGGTGTCAGAGAATATTCTTTTTAATAAGAAATACACTATGGGGGCACCTGGGTGGCTCAGTCATTAAGCATCTGCCTTCAGCTCAGGTCATGATCCCAGAGTCCTGGGATCAAGTCCTGCATCGGGTTCCCTGCTCAGTGGGAAGTCTGCTTCCTCCCCTCCCACTCCGTCTGCTTCTGTTCCCTCTCTCATTGTGTCTCTCTCTGTCAAATAAATAAATACAATCTTAAAAAAATACACTGTGAAATATTCAGGGAGAAAGTGTGTGATGCATGAAATGTATTCTCAATTATTCAAGAATGTATGCATAATTTTCCTATGTGTATATGTGTCTTCCTATAAATAGAGAAGGGGAAGGAGGAAAGGAGAGAGATGGTAAACAGGTCAAAATCTTAATAGGAACATCTGGATAAAATGTATATGCCTTTACCATCTATGGCTTTACCATCTATGCAACTTTTCCACAACTTTATTTTCAAATACCTTTTAAAAATGAATTTAACCCAACCTTTGAGATTTCTGGCTTTGATTCCAGAAGCTACTGCCTCCACCATACTCTTACCCAGATGTGTGCAATGCCAACTTTAAAACAGTTGTCTCAGGTTCTGTCCAATTCAAGAAACCTGGGATCCTCTCTACACATTTGAAAAATGCTAACCTTTCAACAAGGTTTTACAAAACTGACAAAGAGCACCCCACTCACAAAAAAAAAAAAAGATTTTAGAAATTATATGCAATATAAAACAACAAAGAACAATAATTCAACATGTTTACTAACATGGAATCCCTAATTTCTTTTTTCTCTAGTGCCACCTGGTTGCTCATCTTCTGGGTTTTGGTTTTGGAGTGTGAATGATTTGCCAGCACTTTGTTTGCTCTGCTAGTCAGTTACCAGTCCTCCACCAGATTTCCACCTTCCAAAAATGTGTTTACTTTTGTCCTTTATGTTCCTTCTTGTCATCCTTAAGCATTTACTTTTAAGTCCTTTACTTGTTTTAACAGCTTTACTGAAATGCAGCTCACATACCATAAAATTCACCCATTTAACATGTATAATTCCTTGATTTTCAGTATAAGCACCACCAAAGTCAATTTTAAACGTTGTCATGATTTAAGAGAAAAAAATCTGCAAACTTTTACTATTATTCTCCTCTCCTCTCCTCCCTCCAGCTCTAAGATGTACTACTTTCTGCTTCTAGATTTTCCTATTCTGGACATTTCATGTGAATGGAGTCCTATGTGGCCATTAGGGACTGGCTTCTTTCATTTAACATGTTTTCAAGGTTCATCCCTGTTGTGGCATGGATTGCTCTCTTTTATTCCAAAAATATTATATCATAGGGATATGTTATATTTTATTTACCCATTTCTCAGTTGACAGATGTTTGAATTGTTTCCATCTTTGACCTTTTAATAAGATAACTATGAACATTTGTTTACAAGTATTTGTGTAGACTTATGTTTTCATTTCTCGTGATTATATACCAAGAAGTGAAACTGCTGGTTCCTATGTTAACCCTATGTCTAACATTTTGAGCAAATGCCATACTGTTTTCTAAAATAGCTGTACCATTTTTCATTCCCACCGATGTTGTGTGGGGGTTCTACTTTTTCCACATTCCCATCAATATTTCTGTTTTTTGCTTTTAGCCATCCTTGTGGGTGTGAAATTTTGGCAAATATTGATTTTGATTTGCATTTTTCTGATGGTTAATGATATTGAGCAGTTTTCATCTAATCTTTTACTTTTAATGCCATTTTGGAAAGAGGGGAGTGTTTGATCTACTTCATTTAAGGTGAAACACAGTAGTTTATTTGAAAAGTAACATGAAAAATTTTTCTTCTAAATATTTGAAAACACATAGTGTCAAGTCTTTAACAACATACACGGTGTTCGTCTACACTTTTTGCTTATTACAGTTACTGAGTGATTAAGGGACAGTGAAATTCTGCCCTGAATTTGCTCCATAATATTACTTCTTCTGTGGGGTTGAGGAATTCACTCAAATGGCTCTTCAGGGTTGACTATAAGGCAGAGCAAACCTAATTGCCAAAGACTCTAAAGCCCAGTGCCTTTTCATCACAAATGCTGTGTACACCTGTTGTGAATAAGTGTGTAGCACAGGTGATAAATACAAAAGAAATGTGAGAGCTTTGACTTGGACTCATAGCATATGTCTCAGAGATGGATGGCAAGATGTTTAAATGGGCTTTGCACTTTAATCACAGTGTATCACACCCGCCCAATGATAACAGAGCAAGTTTGGTAATGGATATGTGGGAAGTTATATTGTTCTATGTGCTCTTGGAAATGTTTAAACATTTCCGTAGTAAAAATCATTTAAAAAAAAGAGATGTTGGGTGCCTCAAAAGGGCAAGGAGGGGTCAGAAGGAGACATGACAAGGGTAGATCAGTCCATCAAGAGACTAGAAGTTAGCTCTTTCTCAATAAAGACATTTCAGAAAGTATATTTCCTTTGAGATTGTGAAGGAAACCTCTTTCCATACAACAAGAAGGAAGAGGAAAAGAAGAATGGGGAGATTTTTTTTGGAAGGATTTCATTTTTTTATTCAATATAGCATTTTGCCTTTATTTTCTTTTTTTTTCCATTTTATTTATTTTTTCAGCGTAACAGTATTCATTGTTTTTGCACAACACCCAGTGCTCCATGCAATACGTGCCCTCCCTATTACCCACCACCTGTTCCCCCAACCTCCCACCCCTGACCCTTCAAAACCCTCAGGTTGTTTTTCAGAGTCCATAGTCTCTTATGGTTCGCCTCCCCTTCCAAAATTTTTTTTTAAATAAACATATAATGTATTTTTATCCCCAGGGGTACAGGTCTGTGAATCGCCAGGTTTACACACTTCACAGCACTCACGATAGCACATACCCTCCCCAATGTCCATAGCCCCCTCCCCCTCTACCAATCCCACCTCCCCCCAGCAACCCCTAGTTTGTTTTGTGAGATTAAGAGTCATTTATGGTTTGTCTCCCTCCCAATCCCATCTTGTTTCATTTATTCTTCTCCTATCCCCCTAACCCCCCATGTTGCTTCTCCATGTCCTCATATCAGGGAGATCATATGATAGTTGTCTTTCTCCGATTGACTTATTTCACTAAGCATGATACGCTCTAGTTCCATCCACGTCGTGGCAAATGGCATGATTTCATTTCTTTTGATGGCTGCATAGTATTCCATTGTGTATATATACCACATCTTCTTTATCCATTCATCTGTTGATGGACATCTAGGTTCTTTCCATAGTTTGGCTATTGTAGACATTGCTGCTATAAACATTTGGGTACACGTGCCCCTTCGGATCACTATGTTTGTATCTTTAGGGTAAATACCCAGTAGTGCAATTGCTAGGTCATAGGGTAGTTCTATTTTCAACATTTTGGGGAACCTCCATGCTGTTTTCCAGAGTGGTTGCATCAGCTTGCATTCCCACCAACAGTGGAGGAGGGGTCCCCTTTCTCCGCATCCTCGCCAGCATCTGTCATTTCCTGACTTGTTAATTTTAGCCACCCACTGAGCCACCCAGGCACCTCCCGAAGGCAGATTCTTAACTGACTGAGACACCAAGGTGGCCCTCAGATCTATTTCAAATTTCCTTTACTTTCCTCAAACTTAGGCCATCTTCACTTGCCCAGCAGCTGTGCTGGACCACAGTTCACAGAGGAGCAAGAACGCAGTGATAGAGCTTCTCACAAAACAAAACAAAATGAAATCCTTAGGTCCACACCCCATCACCTAAGGATTTCCACTCGTACTGGAGCCTGTTTGTTTTGTTTTTAACTGAAGAATGGCTGATGCAATGTCACATTAGTGTCAGGTGTGCAACTCTAAGCTGTGCTGTGCTCAACACAACTGCAACTACCACATGTCACCAGATAACGCTGTTACAGTACCATGGACTCTATTTCCTATGCTGAACTGGTGCTTTTTACATGTTGACTACCTGACAAGCCATCAGTGAGGAAAGGAATAACAAGGCTGTACTGGATAGGCAAGAAGTGGAAAGTGGATGATGTGGAGTAGAAAAATTAACAGGGACATATAAGCTGGAAGGACAGGGGCATGAGGCAAAGGGACAGAATGTCAGACTATGGTATTCCCAATGGCAGAAGTATTCCCGGTCATAAGCTCTACAGGGTGGCATGAAGTGCACTGGATTGGCCATAATGGACTCAAAAATGAGATTATGTAGGAACCAACAGGCTGGGTTACTAGCTGGTCTGTCCGAATAGATGTTAGAGCCTCCTGTACCCCCTCCTCACCTCTTCAGGCTCCCTGCCCAGGGCCTCTTCCCACCTATTGTCCCCCTCAGGGCCTCCACAGCGTCAAATCTGCACTCTTTCTGTGACCCCAACATTCAGATAGTGTAGGGTCAATGATAACCTGGACAAGAAGCTACAAGTGTGGTACTGAGAGAGGTCATGGACATCTGGTTTTTTGTTTTAGCACTGAGCGGTCCTGAGACTGTCCAGAAGACTACCTCAGGTGTTCTCTAGCACACTCACCCCATTTTGAGTCCCAGTCTGAGATGGAGTTGCCTTCCCTCCAGAGCCCTGTTTTAAGTGTGGGAATGTGTGCCATCTTGCCCCCCCCAAAATAAAAGCATCCCATGGAATTCCATAATAAGCCCCCAAATATCTGTATCCTGGTACACAGTCTAGAACTCACCCCTGGTTCATAAGTTGCACGTCTTCTGGGGAAGAGCTACCATGGCTTGACTAAGGTCGTGAGTAGGTGGCATACTGCCATCCTAGCCATAGTAAAGGCAGTATCTTATATATTGTCATTGAGTGTGGATGGAAGGCAGGCACCAAGATCACCTTCCCCCAAAGGGGATGCCATGCCTGACAGCCTGCAGGTATTGCTTGCATACTCAGTGAACAGAACCCTGCCTTTTTGGTATAAGGCATCAGTAGGCTGTGCCAGATTCCAGTCTGCCTCAAAGTGGTGGTGCCTGGATCAGACTGAGGAAGGAGGGGATTGAGACAGGTCCTAAGAAGGGGATGATTAGACATAAACTTTTCTTCTACCAGCAAGGTACCTCTTTCACCTTTTCATTTCTTCAAAGGTGTCTTATACTGGAAGGTGGTAGCTGCCTTGTCAACATTCCTACCACTAACAGCTAAGTGATGCTTTTGTTCTGCAAAAAACATCCTCAGTCCAGCAGCCTAAAGAAACACCCAGGGAAGGGAAGCACTTCCAGTGGGAAACCTCAATGTCAAGTTTAACATGACTCACAGGACAGATTCTTCAGCATCATCTAGGGTATTCTTTGACGTTACCCCAACCAGCCCAAGATCAACCTGAACAACACCCCACCCCTAGAAAACACTCCCTTTCAGAGTTCATCCACCTGTGGGATCCTCTGATCATTGACTTCTAAGTAATGATTAAGCTACTGTAACACAATAACAGTGAAGAAACAACAGTGTCTTGATCATTATTTTCTGAAAACTATACCTGTCTATGATCCTCCTCAGATATAGAAGACTTTGCTCTAAAGGGTGTAAAACATTCAATGAAGGGAGAGGTGTGAGCTACTATACATTTTCAGTAAGGCTAAGCCATGGGACAGGAGAGAGAGCCCATCTCCTCAAACTTCATCAGAGAGGGAATGGGCTTTTGGGGGCTTTTGGGGACATATGATACGTATTTCCCAAGAGGTCCAGGAGATTGGTCACCTTTTAGAAGCCGAAGGAAGCAATCAATAACAGCTGAACTGAGTTACCCAAAACCCATGCTCCCAAGACAGTACACAGAACAGACAACATCTTATTAGAGAAATATTTTTTCCTCAAAAGGCATTATTTTGGGGTAGGAAATCCCCCCCAAACCCTCTCACTGGAAATTCTGGGGAAGGGTATTCTATCTAAATAGTAGACACACATCTCTGCACACAGTGCCTTCAGGAGTCGTGAGAGTGGCTGCAGGCCACTCCTAGCTTGATGCCCACAGGTGGCCTTTGGGTGGGGTGCAGGCTCCCTGAAGGACATGAAGAGGAGATACTTCTGATGCAGTAGCTGCTCCTTAAATGCCACAACTTTCTGGAGATGTCTGTCCTTGTTTCTGAGCTGTCTGTTTCTTCCAGTAAGGCCTTGGCCAGCAAAGACAGTTTCTTGCTGGCAGAACTTGGTTATTTGTCTCCTTACAGGTGGAAACCCTGTAGTTAAAAGGATACCCTGGGACAGGCTATGCCTGGGCCTGCACTTGTGCTCTGCTGAGTTTTCCCCAACTCGGTTGGGGAGGGAATGGGCTGCTGAGGGCAGGTGCTGCCTATTGCATGCCGAAGCCCCATTCTCTCCTCTTGGAACATCCCAAAGGCTTTAATGATTTTCTGAGCTTTGGGCATCCCAGTAAAGGCAGCTCTACCTTTAAGTAGGCCTCTGCTTTCCACAGATAGGAGACTGCACTTCTCCTGGGAGTTCTCTTGCCTTTTGCATTTTATCCCAGTAGTAAGCCATTGCAAAAAATCCTTCATATTTTTAATGAAAGGGCTTTCAGAAGGTGGCTGACCCTTCTGTGAAAGGCTTTCAGGAGCCAGCTGACCCTTCAGTAATAGGGTCTGGGAAGGCTGGATTCACAGCTTTACCTTCCATACCGCATACTGAGTGGGGAACCTCTTCTTCAAAGCCACATCTTTAGTAGGGAAACTGTCTGTTCTCGGTTGGGATGTCACCAGTCTTGCATCCCCTCCACCAAGCTCTTCTGCCTTGGAAACTGGAGGCCTCATGGTCTTTGCAGGAGGTGGGGGATTCTTATTCTGGCACTTCCTTAAGACATGCTTAGGGACCCAGGGCTCCTGTTGTTGTTCCATGGGAATTCCTGTGTCCTCTGGATGGACATGAAACACCTGCGAAACTCTCGTGTCCCCGGGGGAGACATCCTGGGCATGAGTCAGTGAGGCCTTAAAAGTCGAACACTCATGCAGGGGGCAGGCCAGTGCATTGGGCTTGGACCCAGCTATGCTCCCTCTTCTTTGCGTAAGCTTTAACTCATGCATGAATTAAGATTCAATGATTTAGGATCCTGCAGAATTGGTATGTTTGGTGGGATGGTAGTTTTGATTTGATGCTCATTCTGCTTTATAAATTGGGACCTTACTGGCTTGCTGGTTGTCAAAATTCTAGATTGTGACCACATGGTCCTCTCAATTGATGCAGAAAAAGCATTTGACAAAATCCAGCATCCGTTCCTGATGAAAACGCTTCAAAGTATAGGGATAGAGGGAACATTCCTGAACTTCATAAAATCTATCTATGAAAGACCCACAGCAAATATCATCCTCAATGGGAAAAAGCTTGCAGCCTTCCCGTTGAGATCAGGAACACGACAAGGATGCCCACTCTCACCACTCTTGTTCAACATAGTATTAGAAGTTCTAGCAATGGCAATCAGACAACAAAGAGAAATAAAAGGTATCCAAATTGGCAAGGAAGAAGTCAAACTCTCTCTCTTCGCAGATGACATGATTCTTTATATGGAAAACCCCAAAGACTCCACCCCCAAACTACTAGAACTCATACAGCAATTCAGTAACGTGGCAGGATACAAAGTCAATGTACAGAAATCAGTGGCTTTCTTATACACTAACAATGAAAATACAGAAAGGGAAATTAGAGAATCGAATCCATTGACTATAGCAACAAGGACCATAAGATACCTGGGAATAAGCCTAACCAAAGAGGTAAAGGACCTGTACTTGCGGAACTACAGAACACTCATGAAAGAAATTGAAGAAGACACAAAAAGATGGAAGACTGTTCCATGCTCTTGGATTGGAAGAATAAACATTGTTAAAATGTCTATACTGCCTAGAGCAATCTATACTTTTAATGCCATTCCGATCAAAATTCCACCAGTATTTTTCAAAGAGCTGGAGCAAATAATCCTAAAATTTGTATGGAATCAGAAGAGACCTCGAATTGCTAAGGAAATGTTGAAGAACATAAACAAAACTGGCGGCATCATGTTACCCGATTTCAAGCTTTACTACAAAGCTGTGATCACCAAGACAGCATGGTACTGGCATAAAAACAGACACACAGACCAGTGGAACAGAGTGGAGAGCCCAGATATGGACACTCAACTCTATGGTGAAATCATCTTCGACAAAACAGGAAAAAACATTCAATGGAAAAAAGACAGTCTCTTCAATAAATGGTGCTGGGAAAACTGGACAGCGATATGTAGAAGAATGAAACTCGACCATTCTCTTACACCATACAGAAAGATAAACTCGAAATGGATAAAAGACCTCAACGTGAGAAAGGACTCCATCAGAATCCTAGAGGAGAACATAGCCAGTAACCTCTTCGATATCAGCCACAGCAACTTCTTTCAAGATATGTCTCCAAAGGCCAAGGAAACAAAAGCGAAAATGAACTTTTGGGACTTCATCAAGATCAAAAGCTTCTGCACAGCAAAGGAAACAGTCAACAAAACAAAAAGGCAACCCACGGAATGGGAGAAGATATTTGCAAATGACAGTACAGGCAAAAGGTTGATATCCAGGATCTATAAAGAACTTCTCAAACTCAACACACACAAAACAGATAATCATATCGAAAGATGGGCAGAAGATATGAACAGACACTTCTCCAACGAAGACATACAAATGGCTATCAGACACATGAAAAAATGTTCATCATCACTAGCCATCAGGGAGATTCAAATTAAAACCACATTGAGATACCACCTAACACCAGTTAGAATGGCCAAAATTAGCAAGACAGGAAACAACGTGTGTTGGAGAGGATGTGGAGAAAGGGGAACCCTCTTACACTGTTGGTGGGAATGCAAGTTAGTGCAGCCACTTGGGAGAACAGTGTGGAGATTCCTCAAGAAATTAAGAATAGAGCTTCCCTATGACCCTGCAATTGCACTGCTGGGTATCTACGCCAAAGATACAGAAGTAGTGAAAAGAAGGGCCATCTGTACCCCCAATGTTTATTGCAGCAATGGCTATGGTCGCCAAACTGTGGAAAGAACCAAGATGCCCTTCAATGGATGAATGGATAAGGAAGATGTGGTCCATATACCCAATGGAGTATTATGCCTCCATCAGAAAGGATGAATACCCAACTTTTGCAGCAACATGGACGGGACTGGAAGAGATTATGCTGAGTGAAATAAGTCAAGCAGAGAGAGTCACGTATCATATGGTCTCACTTATTTGTGGAGCATAACAAAGAACATAGAGGACATGGGGAGATGGAGAGGAGAGGGAGTTGAGGGAAACTGGAAGGGGAGATGAACCATGAGAGACTATGGACTCTGAAAAACAACCAGAGGGTTTTGAAGGGGTGGGGGTGGGGAGGTTGAGGAACCAGGTGGTGGGTAATAGGGAGGGCACATACTGCATGGAGCACTGGGGGTGATGCCAAAACAATGAACACTGTTATGCTGTAAATAAACAAATAAAAAAAAAATTCTAGATTGTGGTTGACCTGCATCAAGTTCCTTGTCCCTGAATATCTTTCTGGACACTGTGGGCACAAGAACAGGTTCTAGATTCTTCATCATTTTGCCTTGATGCCCTCCTCTTCTACCACTGGAATTTACACTTTTATCCTTTGGCTCACGTCTGGCCCCAGCTTGCCGTACAGGTGGCATTGAGGACTGTCCATTGCTTATGGTGACATGTTTGACAGGTGTAAGAGTCTGTCTGCCATCCTTAGTTTTCTGGACATCCTCTCCAAACTATGGTTTATAATAGAGAGTGATTGCCTCAGAATTCTCTGTTCTTCCTTGCCCACAGCTGAAGTGGCAGGGCAAGGACCATCTGGAATGGGGGTTGAATTTGCTGTTCCTGCTTTGTCTCCATGGAGAGATTTCAAGCTTCCTCTAAAGGAGTTGAAGCCCCCAGCTTTAGAATGTGCTGCAGGGATTGGGTTGGCTGAACAGGAGACGCTACAAGGGGATGTGTCCTTTCTCAATTTAAAGATGTCTATGGATTCAAGGACCCTGGAGGGAAGGCCCCATAACATCCTCCAATGAAACCTTTTAATATGGGCTTCCAGCATAGTGTTCTGCACTAGATTCAACAAAGGGAAGCTCCTGGAAGTATCCTGGAAGGAGTCTTCCTGAACCTCTGAAGGTGGGAAACTTCTCTGTTTTATTTCAGTCTGGGATTTCTCAGAGAGAAGTGATGTCTGTTTCATTGTATGCAATGAATTATGCACAGTCCCAGACAACTGAACCTCAGTGATTTCACAGACTTTTTGCACAAATGTATTTTCAGA
The DNA here is from genome assembly GCF_922984935.1 of Meles meles. Lineage (NCBI taxonomy): Eukaryota > Metazoa > Chordata > Mammalia > Carnivora > Mustelidae > Meles > Meles meles. The sequence continues at coordinate 59,821 of NW_025721316.1, forward strand.
ACACTTTCAAGTTGTCTCTGACCTATGGTATCCACAGACACCATGGAGTTTTTCTCTGATGGGCTCCTAAGTTTTTACTCAGAATCATACCCCATATCATTATCTAAAGAGCTCTATGGGTCACCAACAGTTTTTTGGGGGGCCATTCTCTGGGTTTAGTCCCTGATCCTTCTCCAGGTAATCATTGTCCTTCTCCAGATCATCATTTTCCTTCTCCACATCATCACTGTACTTCTCCAGATCATTGTTATGTTTCTCCAGGTCATCTTTGTACTTTGCCAGGTCATCGTTATCTAGCTGAATCAATTCAATGATGAGTCCTCCTCATAAATACTTTCATAGGTCTCAATTTGCTCTGTCTCTTAAAGAACCATGAGCATCCACAATAACGCTGTGACTCAGGAAGCTGTGGAAGAGTACTTGGACACATCAGCAGTGTTAGAGACTCAATGATCCTGTGGGGCAGGCCCCACTGGTGTTGGATGAGCCTCTTTTGAATGTGAGTCTCCAGTTTTTTCCGAAACTCATCACTGATAGAAAACTGTCTAGGAGGGAGAGAGATTGCAGCATGGGCCTGGGAGGCCCGGGAGTTGAGAGAATGGTTAGGAGCTAAAGGACAAAAGTCCTCCTGGGATCTTTGGACAATAGTGGGTAAACCCCACACATGTTCCTGCTCCTTCTACAATATGTTCCATTCCAGATGTTGCATTTCATTTGACATGAGACTCTCAGATTCATTCTGAGGTCTCCACAGATCTTGATGTGGGGTAGAGGACCAGATGGCAGGATTGGAAGTGGGGATTGAAAGTGGGCCTGGGCCTGGACCTGAGGGATAGTTTGGCACTAGGTTTGAGGCAAGTATTGAGGCTAGTTCTCAGGCAAGGATGGAGGAAGTGGATGGGGAACTACTGGGGATTCCTGTTCTGTGGAGGCATTTGAGATTCTATTAAAAATAAAGATGGAGGAACAATTATCTGAGACATCGGTAGCAGAGAACAAGGACTCACTATGCAGAGTTGGGAGATCCCAGAAGAGCTGCATGTGGGTTTGCTGTGAACAGCCCTCCTCCAAGTTTGTAGGATTTGGGGGCTGCTGATGCATAGGCAGCTCCTTTGATTGGTCTTTGCTGCTCCAGAAAGGGAGGGAGGATGCCAAATCATGCTTATCAGCAACTGTTTGTTTTGGAAAAGAACACTTTGTTTCCTTCCACCTGAGGAAGTCACTCCTCTTTTGAACTTATTTCTCTAGAAGTGCCAGGGCATCAGAGCTGAGAAGTGAGAGGTTACCAGGCTCTACAAGGTTGGCTGCAGGGTCTCCCCTGGAAGAAGCCTCTGAATAATGGAGGGCCAGAAACTCTTGATGGAAAGCACGTGGAGCCAGGGTTGAAGGGAAGAAGTCTTTGGCATGAGTTTGCCACCAAGGGAGATCTACAATTGACAAGCTGGAGGAGTCAATGCCTGATTGCTGGGACATAAGTAGACAGCCCACCAGAGCTCTGTGGGGGTGAGCTCTCTGGAACAGGCTTCCTTGAGATGAAAACAGAATCCAGATCTCCGGCCAGGAGTGGGAGCATTTACTTCAAATGCACACCACTTTGCAAGGTGAATGTTTCAATCTATCATAATTATGCTTTTTAAATAATTTTTGATATTAAAACATACAAATCAGGAGATAAGTGAGTATAGCGTAACGCTTCAGAAGCACTACACTGTGATCAAAGAGATCTTGACTTGAATCTCAGCTTTAGCATTTTCTACCTCATAAACTTGGGAAAGTACTTTGACTACTATCAAATGCAGTTTCCTCAGGGTGCCTGGGTGGTCAGTTGGTTAAGTGTCTGCCTTGGGCTCGGGTCATGATCCCAGGGTTCTGGGATCAAGCCCTCAGTCAGGCTCGCTGTTCAGCGGAGTGGCTGTTTCTGCCCCTGCCTGCTGGTCTCCCTGCTCAAGCTTCCCTCCTCTCTCTCTATCAAATAAATAAATAAATTCTTTAACAAAAAATAATAATAAATTTTTAAATGCAGTTTCCTCATCTATCTACCTTACAGAATTATTATAGGAATTGAAAGAGATGAGGCACCAATGCATATTCCATATATTTAAAACTTATTTTGAGTACATAGAGCTCAAAAATATTATTTTTATCATTCTTTTTCATAGATTAACTTCTTTATCCTTTGTGTGTGTGTGTGTGTGTGTGTGTGTGTGTGTGTGTGTGTGTGTGTCTTTTCAGACATCAGCAATACAAAGTTGGATAAAAATGAGTGCCTGCAGGGGCATCTGTGTGGCACGGTTGGGTAAGTGTCTGACTCAGTTTCAGCTCGGGTCATGATCTCAGGGTCTTGAGATCAAGCCCCACGTCCAGCTCCATGTTCAGCGTGGAATCTAGTTGAGATTCTCTGTCCTTCTCCCTCTGCCCCTCCCACTTGTGCTCGCTCTCTTTCTCTCTCACTCTAACATACACACATACAGACAAATAAATAAATCTTTATAAAAACAAAAATGAGTGCCTGCCATCAAGGAGATTATATTCTATGAGTGCCTGGGTGGCTCAGTCGGTCGATCGCCTGTCTTCAGCTCAGGTCATGATCTGAGAGTCCAGGGATCAAACCCCACATCCGGTGCCCTGCTCAGCAGGTAGCCTGTTTCTCCCTCTCCCTCTGCTCCTTCTCCCCACCCTGCTCATGCTCTCTCTCTGTCTCTCGCTCTCTCTCGATCACTTTTTCTCAAATAAATAAATTAAAAACCTTAAAAAGAAAAAGGCGTCTGTATTCTATCAGATCAGAAGAGATAGAATAGCAACAAAATGGACTGTGGCAAATGCAAAACTACCAGCATGAACAAAGTGCCACAAAAGCACGGAAAAGTAGCAATTAATTTTGCCTAGAAAAGTGGAATAGGGTTCTTAAAAGATTTCATGGCCTTATTTACCTTAATGGGGGGTTGGGAGGTCATCAAGGTATTCAATTAAATTTAGTTTTTGAGGAATTAACATACACTTGGTATCGAGGGTTGAGGGCACTAAAGTATCAATAAGCTAACATCCCAACAGAATTACAGAATCAGAAAATACAGAGCTGGAAGGGACATAGGCTGGAGGCTGAGATGCTGACCTAGTACTTCCCCTACTCCCTTGCTGTTGAGTGTATCCACATAACTAGTTGTAAGCGATGAATGGGGCAGAAGTGATGTGAACATTCCAGAACAGAGTATAGAAAAGAAAGCCTAAGGGCACATATTCCCCTGGTGCAGGTACAAGATGGTAGAATTGCCATGATAATGTGTCACCCAGGTTATACCACTGTACAAGCTGGGAATTCATTTGGGTGGTAGTAAATCCCTCAGACTGGGGAGTTGCTTGTTACCATACCATAACCCGAACATCCTGACACACTCGGGTTGATAATGTTCATGGAACGTGATGCCTCATTTTAAAGTGGAAGAAACCACGGTGTCAGAAGGAGTAGGAGAAAGGATTGGCCTCATATAAAGTGGGAAGAGGGGGTTGTTACGAAACCAACCGAAATGTGTAACTAAGCTGCACTTTCTAATATTTTCCCTCTTCGCACGTCAGTATTTTTCAGAATTTAATCTTTTTTTTTTTCCCCTTTTTATTTATTTTTTTTTTCAGCGTAACAGTATTCATTCTTTTTGCACAACACCCAGTGCTCCATGCAAAACGTGCCCTCCCCATCACCCACCACCTGTTCCCCCAACCTCCCACCCCTGACCCTTCAAAACCCTCAGGTTGTTTTTCAGAGTCCATAGTCTCTTATGGTTCGCCTCCCCTCCCCAATGTCCATAGCCCGCTCCCCCTCTCCCAATCCCACCTCCCCCCAGCAACCCCCAGTTTGTTTTGTGAGATTAAGAGTCATTTATGGTTTGTCTCCTACTAAGGACATACACCCTCATTTGACCAACAAAACCACAGTATGTCACAGGGTCATAGTGCATATCAAGGTTACGACAACAGGAATTCCCTTAAGAAAAACAAATCCATCTGTGTGTCTTTGCGTGCTACTACAAAGCCATTCAACCGTCTGAAATCAGACTTCTTAGGATTAAATAGGCTACAAGTTTGAGATCTAGAGAATGTCACTTTTAACCTCTACCAAGGTAAACCCTTCCCAAATGACATTTCTAACTGGAGGCCGACAGACTTTTAACTAAAGCAGTTCCAATGTGCCACTATAATAACCTACTTCTTTTTTTTTTCCAGATTTTATTTATTTATTTGACAGACAGAGATCACAAGTAGGCAGAGACGCAGGCAGAGAGAGAGAGGAGGAAGCAGACTCCCCAGCAAGCAGAGAGCCCGATGTGGGGCTCGATCCCAGGACCCTAGAATCATGACCTGAGCCAAAGGCAGAGGCTTTAACCCACTGAGACACCCAGGCACCCCTAACCTACTTCTTTTGATTGCATTTATTTTTAATGATTATTTTCCCTGCATTCCAATCCAACCTGTGCTGCCAACCCAGAGCAAGGGGGAGGGGAGGAGGCAGAGGAACAGGCACATTGTCTTGGGCTGCACTGCCACCTAGAGGTTGCGCTGAAGAACTGACTCATTGCTATTCGGAAAGGCCTGTGGCCTCTGTTAAAAGGGGACCTTTCTCCACTGCACCCTGCTGGCTCAAGGAACTGAAACAAAATACATTATGGGCGGGGGCGGGGGGGGGGGCGGGCGCAGCAAGACCTCGGCGTGCTTTCAGTGAAAAATTATTGCCTTGAAGAGGGAGCCCCTTTAAGTCATATTTGCAACTTGCACTTGGGAAATGCTTTTCTCTCAACAGTTACTTTCAGCACAAAGGTTACATTTGATTAGCACCTTGAACTGAATTGACAGAAACTCATTCGGAAGTGGATTGTTACAGAGTCTGAATAGGTCCATATGGTCGGAACTACAATTCAATTGCAAAAATAAAATTTATTCAGAACTTATTCAGGCTTGACTCAGAAGCCAGGAGGTGTACTGAGGGGATGGAAAGAAGGACAAGGCCAATGATGACTTGGTGACAGCCTAAATTCAACAAATATTCTTACTTGTTACGATTTTGAAGACAAACTGCAAATTCTTTCTCCTCAGGCAATGTCAACTTATATACAATGCAAAACATTTTGAATAACCATTGAAAGACCTATATTTCATGAGGAAATTATTTTCAACTGATTAATACAAGGAACACACAGGTTCAGGGAAAAGGTCATTTAGGCAGGTTTTGGGAAAGATAATGATTTAGTCAACATTATCAATGATACTGTCTTTTTTTTTTAAGATTTTATTTATTTGCTTGACAGAGCAAGAGAGAGCAAGGGGAGGGGCAGAGGGAGAGGGAGAAACAGACTCCTTGCTGAGCAGGGAGCCCAACTTGGGGCTCCATCCCAGGACCCCAGGATCATGAGGTGAGCTGAAGTCAGACATTAAACTGACTGAGCCACCCAGCCACCCCTCAATGATACTTTCTACCTGAAATGGGCAGAAACTGAGACAAATCATTCAAGAGCTCATGAATTTTTCAGCTGCAACCTCTTTGTGACATTTTAAGCCAATAATGATGGCACCTCTTAGAATTTAAGAGACACATCTGTGTTCTAACTCTGGGGACGACTGATCACATGGCTGTTGCCATTTACATCATCTGCCTGAGATCAAAAAGTGATGTGGAAAAGACAACAGAGAAAAGCCACAAAAGGGGGGAAAATGTATTTTGCCGCACAAAAAGCTTATTACCCGTACAAGTACAAAATTCAAATTAGGTGAATTAATAATTCCACTCATTGGAAGACATGGTCATTTTCAGAAGGGCAGAGTTAAAATGTTTCCATTTTCAAGTACTTATGCTTCCTTTACTATTTTAGCACTTTACTCATTTAGTCCTCAAACAAGCCTCCATGGTGCGCACTCTCATATCCCCATGTTAAAGATGAAGACAGTGAGGTCCTGAGAAGTTAAGCAAACTTACAGGGAGAGCCTGAATCCAAACCCAGGTAGTTGGTCTGTCCTCAGAGTCTGTACTATACTATTAAACTAACTCAACAAAGAACCACTTTCTATGGGGCAGGCAACTCAAGAAACCTGCTGCTTTTTTTCTGTGAGGTTGTTCAAGATGGTTCCTCCACTCATGAAAGCCATTGCCTTCCTGACATCCATTCTGGCTGCCACTCTGGAGCTTTCCTTTACTGCTTGGATGACCATTCAGATCAGAACACCTCTGATAACAGGAGCGATAAGCCTTATCAGTGTCTAGGGACCTAATGAATTTTATCACTGGATCCTTCTCTAGAGCTGAGCCAGCCCATTCTTCAGTCACCCCACCAGGAATTTCCCTTTCCTGCCCTGTGTGTGTGTGTGCCTTCCCCTCTATGGCCTTGAGGAAAGATGACTTTTCTGAGGTCAATTAGTATACCCTGTCTGAGGGAGATGTTCCATAAATATTTGAATAGAATCAATGAAGGTATTTCCAAAGCATAATCAAGCCAGAAGCATTTTCAGTATTGATGGAGTTCCTGGCAGCACTTCTAATCTCACGCAAGATCCCTGGTGGCTGAAGATGGAAAGTGGTCAATTGCCTACAGGCATTCATTGTTCTCCCTAAGATGTCCTCTGGGAGAACTGGAACACTAAAGGCTTCAATAAAAAGGATTTTACTGGTTCAAAAAAAAAATTTTTTTTTCAGCCAAGGGAAATAAGGCTCATCTGCAAATGTCATTAAACTAAATGTCTTTCTTGTACCTTTTATATCCTTTCTGGTGAGGATGAAAGGGAGGTCATTTAACTGTAATTCCCCAAAGCTGCCAGTCTGCATACAACATGTTCAGTTGCTTTAATTATTAAATCTCATGCTATCAAGACATAATAAAATCTAAATTATCTATGGGGTTGGAGGAAAGGGAAGTAGAGGGCTATGAAATCTTTCCCCTGGCACACCCCTAATATTATCTATCAGGTTCATAAGTATTGAATAAACAAAAGAATGAACAAAAGAACCCACAAATCAACCCATGAAGAAATAAGTGAATGAAGGAACCACATATTCTGGGTCAACCGAAGGGTAAAATGTCATTAGAGGCAGCTACTCTACTACACCCAGACAATGGACAACCAATCATGTAGACCATTCCCTTCTCATACCTAGGCAGGGTCTGCAGCCAGGTGCATGCTGTCTAGTGACCTGGCTGGCCTGACCAGGAGTTGGCAGGCTCCAGCAAGCCAGAGAGCATTCATGGCACCATGCCCACGAGAAGTGCCAGAGATAGAAGCCAGAGGAGTCTGTCTAAAGTGGGTTGTCAGGACAAAGGAGGCTGGTGGTGGGTATTGGGAGTCAAGAGAGCCAGAGTGAGGATCCAAAATGCCAACAAGCCAAAGGAGATAAGCCAAGCAGATTGGAATCGATGGGAAGAAGGGCCATTTTTGCCAGCACCAAGCCACCAGTATTTTGTTAGGCTGAGTTTTCTTTTTGCTTTGTGATTTTTTTTTTTAAATGGGTAATATAACACACATGAAGCAAACCTCAAAATGCTCCAAAGGGTATACTGAGGGATAAGCTCATTCTCACTCATGTCTCCTAGCTCCCCAATTTTCTTCTGCTGATTTTCTTCTGGATCTTTCCACAGGTAGCCTGTACCTATATAAGCATGTGTGTCTCTATAACCTTTATATCACAGACCATATCATATTATATGTATCAGTCTCTTTCTTTTTCACTTAACAATGTCTTAGAAATGGTTCCTAGCTGTATGTGCAGAGTTGGGTCATTCTTCTAGAAGGCTACATAATATTCCATTGTACAGGCACACCATAATTTATTTACCCATTTTTAAAATGTGTATTTAGTTCCCATTCCAAACTTCGCTACAGCAGATAACGTCGCGATGGTAGGCATTCTGCATGAGTGTGGACAGATCTGTAAAAGGGAAACTTCCACATCAAAGAGTATGTATATTCAGGTCCTTGAGAGCCAATGATCTCCACACCACATTTTCCTCTTGAATACTGACTAGAAGTATTTCAGAGAGAACTTTCTTACCTTCTTCTGTTTGATTTATTCAATTTTATTCATCTTGGCCATGGACCCCAAAATAACCCAAAACAGAACACTCAATATTACCATCATTCTTTTAATCATTTAAAATTTTGGCTTTCAGCTCTCTGAAGCCAATTTAAATTACTGCTTGATTCTAAAGATTTACTCACATTTCCTCTTCTCACAGTTTTCCCTGGGATCAATGCCCTGCATTGAAAGTATAACACAAAGATGTCACCATAGGTATCACCTGTCCTTGATGGCGTCTTCTGAAAAGTGGATATACCTGTCGGTGGGATGGGAAATGACAAAGCTTCCTAACTTAGCTGCTAGACTGTGAGTTTCTAGAGGCTAAAAAATTGTATCATATTCACCTGTTCTTTCTTTCCTCCCCATCACATACCCCACTCAATGCTAGTGGCTATAGCAGGAATTCTGGCAATGTTTGGTGACTATATTGTTTTCTTAGGGCAACTGTAATAAATTGCCATAAACTACATGGCTTAAAACAATATAAATTTATTCTCTTACAGTTCTGGAGACGAGAAGTCCAAAATCAAGGTGTTGGTAAGGACATGTTGTCTCTAAAGTTTCTAGGGGAGAATTTGTCCTGTACTTTCTTCTTAGCTTCTGGTGTTGCTGGAAATGTTTGGTGTTCCTTGGCTTGTAGACACATCTCTCTAATCTCAGACTGCATCATCACACTATGTTTTTCCTATGTGTCTCTTTCTCTTGTAAGGACACCAGACACATTGGATTAGGGACCAGCCCCACCAAGCATGATGTCATTTTATTCTGAGTACCCCTGCAGAGACCCTATTTCCAAATAAGGTCATATTCACTGATACCAAAGCTTAGGATTTTAACATATATTTTAGGGGGATACAATTTAACCCACAACAGTGATTTAATGAGAAAAAATAAGTAAACCCATACTTCATAGAAAAAAAGAAGAGTAGGAAGGAAATTAAAAAGGAAGGGAAGGAAAAAGAAGCGAAAATCTGGATTTTTCTTAAGACTTGAAGTATCATGTCAGTGGGAAAAAAGCCACATGGAGTAGGTTTTCTGAATTTATGTTCTGATGAGTCACTATGTGATTTTTATCCCTTCATAGAACAAATTCACACGCACAGTTCTTTCCCCCAAGATCAGTAGTTAATTTCCTAAGTTTTTGCCATTATATGGCTTACTTTTTAAAAAATTACCTGATGGTGAGTACTTTGCCTTAAATACCCAGAGTATGGTAGGTTAGGGTCCTATTTACTTGTTTGTTTTTGAGGGAAAGAATTTTACTCCTATGCCTAATATCCAGACCATATGCCTCTAGTTCTTCTCTCCTCTTTCTGCCTTGAAGCAGAGCCCCACACCCTCACACCCTCATCTCTGCACCCAACAGAAAGAAGAAGAAAGGAAAAGAAGAGAGAAGGGAAGGGAGGGGAAGGGAAAGGAAGGGAAGGGAAGGGAAGAAGGGATGGAGGAAAGAGAGAAGAAATGAAGAAAGAATTTCTCAGTTCCCGTTCCTAAAAAGCAGGAGGAAGTGTGGTATCTTGAACTGTTGGCCTGAAGAGAGGAGACCTGGACTCTGTGTCCTGCCCTGAAACCACACAGATAATCACAGGCTATCCCTGAACACCAGTTACCTCACCAATTAAAAACAAAGTGTCGCCAGCTAGACCCTACACACGACCTTCACTGCCCACCTGCTAGTACTCATTGAACTTGGTCCCAATTTTTCCTTAAGCTCTTCTCTCTAGAGTGTCTCTTATGCAGATATAAAGTGAAGTTGCTCCTGAAGAGAAGGCGGTGGCCAGGACAGAAACTCCAGCGTGTCCAGACCACTCAGACCAGTCTGAGCTTAACCTCTGACTCGCACCTATAAAGATGGACGGTGGAGTGACCTCTAGAACGACCAGCAACTACCTTTACCTCATTGTAATGCTAAAAGCTCTGCCCAAGGAGGAGTACAAGCCACATTTACATAACATACTATGTGTGTGCAGGAATGTCTCCTTAAGGTGCAGGCATGACCTTATGCCTGCCTCTCCATGCGATGACAAGACTGCTCTATCTAAATATTCATCCTAACCCTAAATAAAAGGAACCCATCCACCCTTGCTCAGGGAGTCACAGATTTGGAAATCATTCTCATTCTCTGTGATCTCCTTATTTGCTGCAGACAGATTCTTTGTGTAACAACTCAACCTGGCACAGTTTCTGACTCACCAAGGAGTGAAATCACGTTGGTTTGGTTACAGAGGCGCTTAGCACGGATAAGCTCTAAAATCCCTCTCAGCACTGGCATTAATTCTATCCTGGACATCTACTCATTGGACTGAGTCCCCAGAGAGGACAGTGTTTCTTCTGGTCATTATCCAGTTGGGAAATCAAGAACCAGTTCTATCGGGAATTTGAAGGCTTCCAATACTCAAGACTGAGGGAGAAAAACCTTATACAAACCATCCTCATTCTACAACAAGAACTTTAAATGTCCTGGCCTGCCACAGGGAAAAAGGCATTCAGGTGGCTTCTTGAATTTGAATCAGAACAGCAGCTCCAGGACAATGTGATTGGTTCCTTCTGGGCTCAGTGAGTCAAGACAATAGAAAGAAAAGATGTTTCCTATTCCTGTGCCCTTTTTTTTTTTTGTTTTTTAAGTGAGATATTTTCTTCTCCAGGACCAATTAGACTCAATAAATTTGGGTAACCTTTGAGACATGCATTGTCTGAGATAGGGCGCTATCGTGGAAAGACCCAAACCGACCTGGGTTGGAAGCCCAGCTCTGCCACTTAGGCCCTAGATCCATTTAGCTAAGTCACTGGGCTTAGTTACACCCATTTCCTCATCTGCTAAAACAGGAGTTACTGCCAAGGAAAACACGAGAAAACATCTAGAAAGCTTGTAGGACACAGCAAACACTTGGGAAATACGAGTTTTCCTATCTACAATAAGAAATATACATCCTCTCTATGACTTGCCCATATCTGAACAGACCACAGGTCTGGTTTATGCTCTATTGGTATGCTCTGGTAAATATCTCATACCCCTTAGGATAGACCGTCTTCACAAGGTCATGCTATGACATATTTTTTTTAGTAATTTAGATAAATTTAGTAATTTATCTGTGTACTTGCTCAGTGCTCCCACTGAAATTCCATCAAGTCTACAATCTTGGGAATTTTAACTCCTCAAAGGGCCATATCTGTTTACAGTCATTTGAATAGCTTCTAAAATGGTAAGAGGACAAACTACACATCAGCCCAGTAGCTGATGGAGAAACCTGTGGGAATGCACATTCTCCTTTGCTACACGGCTGGAATTTCCAATGGCTCCATTTTCTCCAGTACTGAGGGGATGGCCTCTTTTGTGATCTTGTCAACTAAATGATATATTCTTGAAGAAGAGGGAATATACCTTTTTTTCTTTTTTCTTTCTGCCCAGACTTTCAGAGAGTACTCCCCCTAATCAGTGCTATATAAATTTTAATTGGCCAACTCTATGTCAAGTTGTGGCCATTTACATAAATATAATGTTTGAAATGATAAATGTTCATTTCTTATTTTCAGAGAGAGTTTTGGAATTTTTTAAAATCATCCACATATTTTTTTTTAAAAAGTGAAAATTTTGGGTTGTGCTTATTTATTTAGGTTTTCCGAATTAAAAGATTAAAAGGCAAATTATTCAGAAGTTAAGAATTTTTTTTAAGACTCTGATACTTGCAAACTGTGAAAAGAAAAAGATAATGGTATAAAATTATTGTGGATGTTGCAGTAGATAGAATTATGTTTCACCAAAGCACTGATCCCACAGAACCTCTAAATATGTCACTTTATTGGCAAAGCTGGAAAAGACAATGAATGGATTATCCCCTAGAGCTACTAGAAGGAATGACATCCTACTGACAGCTTGATTTTAGTCCCTGAAACCTATTTTTATACTTAGGGCCTACAGAAATATAAGACTAAATTAGTGTCCTTTTCAGTCATAAAGTTGGTGGTGATTTGTCAGATGGAGTAGGAAAACAAGACTATATATATATATATATATATATATATATATATATATATATATACAAAAAACTCATTATTTCCAAGTTTGAGATCAAAATTTAGAGATGCAGGGCGCCTGTGTGGCCCAGTGGGTTAAAGCCTCTGCTTTTGGCTTAGGTCATGGTTCCAGGGTCCTGGGATCAAGCCCCGCATCAGGTTCCCTGCTCAGCAGGGAGCCTGCTTCCTTTCCTCCCTCTCTGCCTGCCTCTCTGCCTACTTGTGATCACTGTCTGTCAAATAAATAAATAAAATATTTTTTAAAAATTAGAGATGCCTCATGTAAGCAAACTAGAAAGACTGATGAATTAATTGCATTTTATATTCTTTTTAATTTTTGAAACTTAGCAGAAATGATCTTATCCAAAGGTCATGGGTACACAGAATCAATAAGAAGGCTCAAGAACTCAGTGGAGATTATAGATGATAAGCAGAAACCAAGGGTAGCTAGGCCCTGGGGACTGTGGCCAAGGCCATGCCCTAGAGGATCTGGGATCCATTACTGTGGTGTGAGGAGTCTCTTAAACCCCTCAGGTCTAGGTCACTCCTTTAGAGCACAGGGCTGAGTGGGAAGACCGTGAGAAGTCTAAAACCCTGGGTTTTAGGTGATGGGGAGAGGGAACATTTGTTCCTTTCAGCTTCTCTCAGGATCCATGGGGTTTTATTACTCACTAACATTCACATGGTATGGGATTCCTGGTAAAGAAGAAGGGTGTTCAGATGCTGGTAGGAAAGGAAAAGACAAATGTCTACCACAGCTTCTGATCGTCTGAATTATCCAGCACAGCATTTAATCAAGAAATTAAAATAGTGTTAAGACCCTTTGTCTGTAGTTATAAAAACATAAATAAGTAACTGAAAACTTTTTAATGAAATTCAAATATTTAAATTAGAGAATGTTTTAAAATTGTGTTCCATATTACAATAACATTCCTCTTTCCTCCTTTTCTCTCTCCTTCCATCCTTCTTACCTCCATCCCTCCCACCTTCTAGGTATATCATTTGAAAATTTGATGAGTTGGTTTCTGGAAAGAGGGTTTACCAAATATTGGCAATCTGGGAGGATATAGTGTGAGCTGGGTACCGGATGTCTAAAGCAAATATACACAGGGAGGGTGTACAGCTTGTGCACACACTCTCTCTCTCTCTCTCTCCCTCCTTCCCTCCCCCCCTCCCTAACTACCTATGGCCTCCCACCATCTCCCAAGAGAGGAAAAAACAGAACACTCCTATGGAATGGGCATCTAGTCCAAGCAACAGGGAATGAAGCAGCAAGCAGGAAGTTCACCAGCATAAGGCAAGGACAGGAGTACACAGATCAGGATCAGGGCCGAATTTACCCTGTCATTCTGTCCTGAGATAAAAAGATGATATAATGGCACTCTGTGGTAACAGCTCTCTTAAGTCACACTGTTCCAATCGGGACCAGTATCCTCTACAACTGGTGATGTCTCTCAGACAGGGATCTTCCTTCACTGTCTCCCTGGGTATTGGACTTTATACCATCCTATGCTGAATGTCTTAACTCTTGTATTCTGCGTCACATACTTTTCCTTGGTTGGAGCAAGTTCTCCTCAAGTATCTTTGAAAAGGTATATAGTGTATAAGAGAGAAGGTTTTTGAGACCTTGAATGTCTTGAAAATGTCATTATTACTGACCTAGTTTAGCTAGGTATACAATTACACTTTGGAAATAATTTTCCTTTGGAAATTTATAGGTATTGCTACATCATCATTTTGCTTCTGGTATTTCTGTTGAAAAATGCATAACCATTCTAATTCCTGCTTCCTATTTTTTTTCTCCTCTGCAAACTTGGAAAGTTTTTTCACTGGGCAAGGAACCCTAATGGCAACCTGCTCTACGTCCATCCATTCTTCTGGGTTTTATTTTATTTTATTTTATTTTATTTTATTTTTTTAAAGATTTTATTTATTTATTTGACAGAGATCACAAGTAGGCAGAGAGGCAGGCAGAGAGAGAGAGGAGGAAGCAGGCTCCCCGCTGAGCAGAGAGCCTGACGTGGGGCTAGATCCCAGGACCCTGGAATCATGACCTGAGCCGAAGGCAGTGGCTTAACCCACTGAGCCACCCAGGCGCCCCAATTCTTCTGGGTTTTAGATAGGCTTTTCCAATCTAGCAAGTCATGCCTTTCAGTTCTGGAAATTTGTCTTGAATTATTTGACCATGTCACCTTGTTTTCTCTGATGTCTCCTTGTGGAATAGCTGTTTTTGGACATTGGACTTCTTTCCACTCCTGGTTTCTGTGTGTTTCTTTCTGAATGACTCCTCAAATTTATCTTCCAAGCTCTATAACGTACATTTTTATACTTCTGCTCCCATGTTTTTAATTTTGAAGAGCTTACTTTTGTTCTTGAAATGTTCCTTATTGATAGTAACTTATTCTTGTTTCATGGCTGCAAATAGTTTTGTCTCTTTCTTTAAATATTTTCATGATTTTTTTTTCTTTTTCTGCATTGGCTCCATTTCCCTAAATTACTATTTTTCTGCCTTATTTGTTCTCCATTTTCCAAGCTAGAGACTTGCCACAAATATCCAGTGATCCTTGCTTGGATTTTTCAGGGGAGCTAAAATCCTGATGGAAAATGTGTGGTGTGACTTGCCAAATTTGAACTTTACTGTTGGGTGATGGGGGAGGGTTGTATTTCCTGGAATGATGTCTGAGGTCAGTATCTTAAGGTCTTCCCCTGTGGCTGGTCATACTCCAGGGAAAAGTCTTTCAGTCTTGGGAAGATAAAGGTTGTCACTGTCCTGAAAGCTGAGTGGGGAATATTGGCTTTTGGCACCAACTACCCAGAATATGTAGTATCACTTAATTCCCTCATTTTTTTGAATAGTACCAACACTCAATTGTGTCTGGCATCCATCCCCCAATCTAGCAGCTCTGTTTTACGCCAAAGTCTCTGGACTTTGGTCTGGATAGTAGTGGCACAGCCTGGGAGAAAAATACTTAAGGATAGAACTGCTTCTCAAACTGCTTTTACCCCACCCTCCCTCCTTGCACCAGTTACAGAGGCACATGCTTCCCTAGTTCCTCAGCCTTTTGGGAAATTCACAATGTAAATCTAGATTATTCTCAGCTTTTTCCCATTCCTGGTTTAGGATTCAGATTCCTTAGGTTGTTAATTCAGCTCCCAATTTTCCTTCTACTTTGCAGCATCACAATTTTGTTGTAATTGTCTTCTGTTCTTGTTGGTCTAACTATCTAAAAGAAAATCTATATGACTCTAGTTTTAATGGTATTTTAGAGAGACAAAAATTTAAATGCTATCTTACTCCAGAAAACATTCAATATTTCTGATTCTTAACCCAATTTTATCCTCAATCTTATGCACCATGTGCCACCCTGGGGAGGTTTTGTCATCAACTTATTTTATTTTTGCTTTTGAGGGTTTAAGGGCTTTATACATTCCTTACTTCCTCAGCCGGTATTCATGGCTATAAGAGGAATCATTAAATCAGGCAAGTTTCAGAACTGCAGTTTTGAGGCAGGAGGTGGGCTCCAACACATTTCTTCAAGGGTTATATTTTTTTCTTCAACTTCAGTGCACATGATGGTCAAGAATGGCTGGCCACATGCATCCCTTTTCTTCTGTGATATTTATCTTGCTAATGCATAAAACAGTATCCAAGGTGTAAGCACCATGCTTTCCTTGCCTGGAGCCTTGGAGAGTGTATCAGTTGTAAGTAGTGCATTAGGGATGCAGGACAGACCAGGACAACCAAGCCTCTTGTCCCATTTCTGGTTTCCAGGATGAAGCAGGCCTGAGCTGGAGCAGAGAGATTAACACTACTAAGTCAAACTTGGAGTTCTGATTACTTTATGGGAATTTTCATTGAGCATACCTTCTTACCCATGGCCAGAGGATCTTACTCGGGGTCGTGGGCCCATTGCCACTATGGGTAGAAATCCATATTTCTAATTTGGGACAAAAATTACATGTTTATATTCACTAACTAAACTCTAACTGAAATTTAGCATTTCATTTCATATAAAATGCAACAAAATGCAGTAATACCACTGGTACCTGTGACTATACCATCAACAAAACCATAGATATTCATAATTTACTCTAGATTGGTGTAGACATCCCAAAATACAGCTTACATTCATGACTACATCATAAGTACTGTGCTTATTAGCTCTATCAACTGATCTTATGCCAATAAAACAACACAAATTCCACATTATCGCAAAAGTTTTGAAATATCTTGAGAATAGTCTTTCAACGATACTGGTTTCCTTTATTAGAAACATTAATTTGAGGGGATCCTGGGCTTCAGAGGAGTCTGTGGTGTAAGAAAGCTGAGACCCTGACCCAGAGGACTCAGAAGAGTCATGAGCCTGCTGAAGTATGCTCCAGGGTGGAGAAAGTTTACTTCACTCAGTCAAGTTTAAAGGGCTGCAGGAGGCAGAAATCATCTAGTATGGCAAGTGCACAAGTCAGCTGATCATTGCAACCACTGATGAAATGTTATGATGGGCACTATAGGGAGACATCATGGAGGAGATGCTCTAGCTCAGACTTCAGGATCTGAGGAACCTGCTGGGAGGAACCGAGACACACAGGGTGGACAGGAACTGGTTAGGCAAATGGACACAAGCAGACAGACGGTGCTCCAGGCAGAAAGCAAAGCCTGTGTAAAGGGTAGGGGAGAGAGGGTATGACATATCTGAGAACAGATTGCCCAAGGTGAAATGTAGACTCTGAGGTAGAGAAAGGGGAGGAGGAAGCAGAATGTGAATCTTCTTTATTTGTTCACAAATTTGGTGTCAACACCCACCAGAATATAATCTGCTTGAGAGACTGCCTTATTCACCTACCATCCCCAGTGTCTAGAATCATTGTGAGCAACAGGTAGGATCCAGATCACAGAGGGCCTTAGAGATCATGGAAAGTTTGGGGATTTCATCTAAGACGGAAAACATCTGTTTCTGGAATGACTGATCAAGAAAAGAAAATAGGGGCACCTGGGTGGCTCAGTGGGTTAAAGCCTCTGCCTTCGGCTCAGGTCATGATCCCAGGGTCCTGGGATCGAGCCCCACATCGGGGTCTCTGCTCCCCAGGGAGCCTGCTTCTTCCTCTCTCTGCCTGCCTCTCTGCCTAGTTGTGATTTCTCTCTGTCAAATAAATAAAAAATATTAAAAGAAAAGAAAATAGTTGTGGTGAATTAAGGAACCCCTAAAATGACACTTGAACTATTCATGAGATGCCCCTGAAGGGATCTTTATCCAGCTCTTAAGTTCTGCGCTGCTGCACAACAATGGGAGTGCCTGAAAACCTGCATGGAAATTTTTTCAGAAAGCCAAAATCCAAAGGTACAGAGAAACCCTACAAATGTACATGTCAAATGCTATGAAATATAGCTCATGAACTGCCAGCCTGAGAGGTCACAAGTTAAAGGACATTACAACTAAACCCCTTTCTACTAAAATATAAGAAATGTAAATTCACAAATAAACCTGATACAGATGCAGAAAAAAATAAAGGAAATTGGTTAACTATTTGCAAAATTTTGCATTTGAAAATACACTTGACCCTGTAATTTTGAGTGGAGGCATTTTTGCCTGCTTTCCATTTTCAGCTATGAAATCATATTATAATATCTAGATCTGGAAAGAAAAGATGTAATTTTTACTTTAAAGCTTATGCTTTCCTGGGAATTAATTGCCCTCTTGTGGATGGTTGGATATACCCATTGGAGATCCTTCTCAACAGGCTACCTGTCATGGTATAAACATAAAGGTTACATTTTATTTAGTTCAAGAGCCCCCTTACCCACTACCATGTCTACTGTCATTTACATGCACTCTCTCAATCAGAGCTCTGGTGTTCTCTCCATTCCTTCAACTACTTGATCCAGTTAGACCTTAATAAATGGCAGTCCTACACATGAGGAATCCCTTCACGATTTCCCCTTTTACTTTCAGACCTTCACTTTTCTCTCAATGATTTCCTCCTCTTTCAATCCATCAATACAATATCTTATGCCATGTGATACCCAACTTCATGTCCATCAAAATATCAAGAATA
Organism: Meles meles; assembly: GCF_922984935.1. Taxonomy (NCBI): domain Eukaryota; kingdom Metazoa; phylum Chordata; class Mammalia; order Carnivora; family Mustelidae; genus Meles; species Meles meles. Next base: position 77,942 of record NW_025721316.1, read on the forward strand.
TATATGGGAAGTAGTCAATGAACTTATGTCAAAGTGAATCTTCTACAATGCCCCATCCCCAGGTAATCTGGTAAATTTGAGTTCTGCTACTCATCCATGGCGGTTCCTAAGGTCCCGACCAAAATCAATGCAATCAATGGTGTTTCAAAATATCTTTTAAAAAAAGAAGGAAATTTTCATTTATTTATTTGAGAGAGAAAAAGAGCATGAGTGGGAGGAGGGGTAGAGGGAGAGGGAGAAGCGTACTCCCTGCTGAGCAGGGACCCTCCCCCCCAATGTGGCGCTCATTCCAGGACCCAGGGATCATGACCTGAGCTGAAAGCAGATGCTTAACCAACTGGGCCACCGTGGTGCCCCCAAAACATCTTTTTTTAATTGAGAGTGATCCAAGTGCCAGGTACTATTCCAAACCCTTCATATACACCCCATTAGAATGGTACGTTAATCTCTATTTTACCAAAGAAGACCCTGGGGTACACAGAGGGTAAGCCCCTTGTTCACTGTTACCCCAGTAGTAGGAATATGAGGCTGGGTTCATACCCAGGCAGGCTGGCTGCAGAGCTCAGACCTGTGGCGATTAAAATATGCTGCCTCTTATTACACCATCCATGACTACTGCGTATGTGCCTCCGTGTGTTTGTAGAAACTCTCTGCAAAGCCTGACTTATTTAAAGTTAATTATTTGCTTAGCCATTTCAGCACTGCATACAGCAGAAGGGAGGCAGCAGCGGACCAAGGGCTCAGGGCTCTAGGCATACGTCTAGTTCAGCAAGTACAAGGGCAGTAAGGACGCTGCTCAGTTAAAGAGGGTGCTGCACAGGTGAGAGCAGGCAGCCTCATCCTAGTTTAGTGGGGTGGAGAGGGAAGACTTCCTAAAGGAAGTGATGTTTCAGCTAAAACAGGGGGATGAGCATGAGCTGGGGCCGTGTGGGGGATGGAAGGAGCAGAATGGGTGGCAGAGAAAGAGACTAACCCCTGAGGTCCTGAGGATGGCCAGGACACATCCTGAAATTTTTCTACAAAAGCCTCACTGTTTCTAGCTGTCACACACCAAGCTGGTTGACCTGATGCCCCGCTGGCCAAGGTGACATGGCTGGGCCATAGCACCAAATGCCACATATTCATTCTTTTCTGCAACTAGCCAGCTGCCCAGGCCCAAAAAGACAGCTGTTTTAAAGGCATGGTTTCATGCAGGCACACCCTAGAAATAAAGTTACTTCAGGGATGCCTGTGGTAAAGCTGAAGGGAACAGCCTGAAGACCAAAGGAAGCATGCTTTATTGAATTTACAATGCAGAACATATTTGTAGCTCCTCAGACATTCGTACTGCTATAAAAATTATACTTTATGGTATAACTATTAATGGTTTGAAGAGAAATAAACAGTATAAATGAAATATGGCCGATACTATGAAAATGTAAACCATGTAAATCAAAATCATGAAACAATTATTCTATACTCAGAGGCCTACTTAATATATACATATGAAATTTCTTAAACACATATACAATAAAAGCCTTAACTCTGAAGCTGATCACTGTACAAATATGAAAATAAATCTTTATCTTTTAACCTCAATTTTATCTTCACCAAGAGGGTTGTGTGACTTGAGTTTATGCAAATCACATTTGGCATTAAATAATCAAATGTCACATATGTCATATAAAGCAGCAAGTGGAAAATATGAATTATGAAAATGCATGAGGCTAAAAGTTAACAGTGAAAAATGTCTATTATCCAACATTCTTTTCCATGATGAAATTAAAATATTATCCAGTGTGTCAGGATACATTAAAAAAAAAAAGGAGCAGTGCATAATTGTGATTTTAAAAGCCCTCAAAGGAAAAACTGAGTCAAGATGAATTAGTTGCACAAGACTATATGAATGTGCCACATTAATTCTAGGCTAAAAACATTATTTTTGAATCAAAAAATACACTTTGATTTTCAACTTTTCCTTAGCAATTCGGGGTCTTTTCTGATTCCATACAAATTTTAGGATTATTTGCTCCAGCTCTTTGAAAAATGCCGGTGGAATTTTTATCGGAATGGCATTAAAAGTATAGATTGCTCTAGGCAGTATAGACATTTTAACAATGTTTATTCTTCCAATCCAAGAGCATGGAACAGTCTTCCATCTTTTTGTGTCTTCTTCAATTTCTTTCATGAGCTGGCGGCATCACGTTACCTGATTTCAAGCTTTACTACAAAGCTGTGATCACCAAGACAGCATGGTACTGGCATAAAAATAGACACATAGACCAGTGGAACAGAGTGGAGAGCCCGGATATGGACCCTCAACTCTATGGTCAAATAATCTTTGACAAAACAGGAAAAAATATACAATGGAAAAAAGACAGTCTCTTCAATAAATGGTGCTGGGAAAACTGGACAGCGATATGTAGAAGAATGAAACTCGACCATTCTCTTACACCATACACAAAGATAAACTCGAAATGGATAAAAGACCTCAACGTGAGAAAGGACTCCATCAGAATCCTAGAGGAGAACATAGCCAGTAACCTCTTCGATATCAGCCACAGCAACTTCTTTCAAGATATGTCTCCAAAGGCCAAGGAAACAAAAGCGAAAATGAACTTTTGGGACTTCATCAAGATCAAAAGCTTCTGCACAGCAAAGGAAACAGTCAACAAAACAAAAAGGCAACCCACGGAATGGGAGAAGATATTTGCAAATGACAGTACAGGCAAAAGGTTGATATCCAGGATCTATAAAGAACTTCTCAAACTCAACACACACAAAACAGATAATCATATCGAAAAATGGGCAGACGATATGAACAGACACTTCTCCAACGAAGACATACAAATGGCTATCAGATACATGAAAAAAATGTTCATCATCACTAGCCATCAGGGAGATTCAAGTTAAACCCTCATTGAGATACCACCTGACACCAGTTAGAATGGCCAAAATTAGCAAGACAGGAAACAACGTGTGTTGGAGAGGATGTGGAGGAAGGAGAACCCTCTTACACTGTTGGTGGGAATGCAAGTTAGTGCAGCCACTTTGGAGAACAGTGTGGAGATTCCTCAAGAAATTAAGAATAGAGCTTCCCTATGACCCTGCAATTGCAATGCTGGGTATTTACCCCAAAGATACAGATGTAGTGAAAAGAAGGGCCATCTGTACCCCAATGTTTATTGCAGCAATGGCCACGGTCGCCAAACTGTGGAAAGAACCAAGATGCCCTTCAACGGATGAATGGATAAGGAAGATGTGGTCCATATACACAATGGAGTATTATGCCTCCATCAGAAAGGATGAATACCCAACTTTTGTAGCAACATGGACGGGACTGGAAGAGATTATGCTAAGCGAAATAAGTCAAGCAGAGAGAGTCAAGCATCACATGGTCTCGCTTATTTATGGAGCATAACAAAGAACACGGTGGACATGGGGAGATGGAGAGGAGAGGGAGTTGAGGGAAACTGGAAGGGGAGATGAACCATGAGAGACTATGGACTCTGAAAAACAACCAGAGGGTTTTGAAGGGGCGGGGGCTGGAAGGTTGAGGAACCAGGTGGTGGGTAATAGGGAGGGCACATACTGCATGGAGCACTGGGTGTGGTGCAAAAACCATGAACAATGTTACGCTGAAAATAAATTAAAAAAAAAGAAAAAGAAAATAAAATTTCAACTCCTTGTTAAAAAAAAAAAATACACTTTGAAAACACCTTCCTGAAATGAAATGGTGATAATGATGATTTCCCACTAATGCAGCTAAAAGAGCTTCTAAGTAGCTTTTCTTTAAAGAAGATTGCTCACCAGAGCTCTAAGTTTCTGATTTGGATTTTGTTGCCAAAACACTTACCCAGGTTCGAATAAAGATGAGTGCTTTGTCTCTGTCCAAGTCAATGTGGGTGTACTAGCCATACAAGCCAGAAACAAAAGCCAAGGCAATACTTCCGTATCAAAGATATACTCCTCTACGTACAAACTGTCAGACAAATGCAAAGAGACAACGCTGGGGGGAAATAAAGGCAACACAGTAACAACTATCCTCACAGAGTTTTGTGCAATTTCACCAAACACCTGAACAACGGTCCCATATGTCAACACACAGATCCTTTCTAACCCGGGTTCCAAAGATGCCACAGAGGTAACCAGCAGTGGCAAAACGTGCATCTCACGATGGCACAGAAATAACACCTCCTTCACTGTTCAGTTTGACACTGTTCAACCAGTGAGGTGCTCTTTCTGGTCAAAAATGTAAACTTGGTGCAACCTAAGCCATTGAACAAAAATGCATGGTAGAGTTGCCAGGAATAGATGAAACTTTGTGGTTAAAATCACCTAGATGTCAATAGAGAGAAGGCATGCTCTTGCAAATTCGAGGATGCTGTGGCTCTTTATAAGCTTGGTGTGTAATATATCTGGTCAGTTTTCACTTAAAGGAAAATGAAGCTGGGGAATTAAAGATTTGATCATAAAAATCATAAATGGGAAAAACTGCTCCATGGAATTGTTTTAATTCAACTAAAAGGAATGTTATTAGCTTATGTAATACAATCAATAAGTTATTATTTAAGGTTTTTCCAGCAGACTACTTGGAAGCTGGAACTATATGAACCAAGGTAAGTTCAAACCTCTAGTTGGGGATAACTTAATTGGTTCAAGGCCACTGAGAACCCAAAGCCAAAAACCAAAAACCAGGCTTCTCTAGGGTCAGGTGTTGACTCCCTCAGCTGTTAGAGACCTTTCAGAGGGGAAATCTGGGAGGCACTGCACGTTCTAGAAGGAGAGCAAGACCCACCACATTGTTGGTGAGGAGGGGTCACTAGTCATATTAAACAAAGGACTCTGACTTCCCATTCCTAAGGACAGCACCTCTTGTGAAGAGATGAGTTTCCAAAACTATACATAACATTTTCTTCACTGTTCATTATTTCAGGTAGTGAACGCTGGCCTTGACAGAGTTCAGAGATTTGTACCATTGGAGATTATGCTTGTAAATCATGAGAAGGTCTGAAACAATCATGCACATTTTCCTTGGGCAAAATGTTAAAGTGGTAGTGGTTTTTTTTTTAAATGAGATATAAGTTGGTCCCATAAACTTTCCCCTTTTAACAATTCAGTGTTATTTCACATATTTACCAAGTTAGCAGCCATTATCAAAGTATATATTCCAGAACATTCTTATTCCCCAAAGAAACCACATCCCCATTAGCAGTCACTCCAGCTCCTGTCTTTACCTAGCCATGGCCATGACTGGCTGGTATATATTTTTAAGTGAAGAGTGACAACTTTTCTGGGCATTGTACTTTTACCAGTATGTGGCCTCCTATGATTTTCGTTAGAATTTTTAACATGAAACTGATGAGAGATTTGGGGGAATGGGGCTGGGATCAATGCCTGATGTTGGACATGTGTTGTTTGATAGATAAGGCCTCAATAGATACCTTAACACAAATTTCAGGACACCTTTGACAATCAAGTGGATTTAGCACCAAAGAAAGAAACTATTTACTACTTTTGAAGCTGGTCACAATTATGAGAAAAGAAACTTGTTCAACATATGAATAAATTAACTCTGAATTTGTCTATTAAAAAAAAAAAAAAAAAAAGAATTTTTAACATGAAACTTAAACCACAGACTTTGTGGAGATGTCAGTACCTTGTTTTTTTTTTCCTAACTTTTTGTCACACAAATGTTTTTTCCTCTGTATATAAAAATAGATTTTTCCATCTCCACTGAAGCCTACAATATTATTTTTTCTCAATTAAATTCGGTTGTTTCAGAAATGAGAAAAATCAATGCCCCAATATTTAAAAAGTCCGACTAACCAGAGTCCTTATTAACTGTGGGTCATCGTGGTCTCCTTCCCACTCCTTACATTGCATAGATTCCGAGAGACCAAGGCCTGCAAGGCCAAGCTGCTTGTTTTGCAGGTGAGGAAACAGATCTATCGTGGGCTACTGACACGTCTGAGACCACAGGTTAGTTAACAGCAAAGCTAGGATGATACTCCCCTTTTACTAGTATTCTAGTAACAGATATTGGGGAAAAAATGTTGTTTTAGGTTGTCTACAAAGTCAGCTACCACGTGAATCTACATCAGGAAGTTCCTTCCACAGCTTTGATCTGAGCATATGATTTTTTTTTACCATTTTTTACATGTTCTCTTTTGAGACTCTGTAAGGACACAAGTACCTTCAACCACGGGGCCCCAATCATTCACTGAAACATAGCAAAGAGCCAGGGCTCCAGAAGGATCTAAGAGCACAGTTGCTAGGCCCACACTGTCAGCTTCCACCTGGCCGTGTCTGGAGGACACACACACCTCTGTGAGAAGCAATCAAGTCACAGACACCCGAGACTCTGGGCCTAAAGACCTGACAGGCCAAGGATGTTTGGGATTTAACTATTGCAACAGTTCTTCATCTGCGTTGACTTTCTGGAACTGCTCCCGGTCAGATTGGTAATGGACTTGCTCTCATATTCATCGGTCCTTTTTTTCACTTCCCTGGGGGAAGGGGGCAGGGGAGAGAGGGAGAGAGAGAGACAGAGACAGAGAGAGAGAGAATGAATTACTGAGGTACAAAACTAAACCACAAATGGTTCTATAGAAATAAAAACAAGACGGCTGAGCACTTGCTGTATGTCATCCGGACACCGTTCTCGCAAGGACCATGTGAATTTGTTGGGCCCCATTTTATATGTGCGGAAGCAAAGGCAAAGAACGAAAGGTGAAGTGGTTTCCCTTCGGTCACGTGGCTGGAGAAGCCACAGAGCCAGGCCTGGAACCATGCCTGAACTCTGAGCACAGGCCATGCTCACGCATGTGAGAAGCAGGCACACATGAGACACACATGCACAGGAACACGCACACATACACGCATGCACACACACATACACACACACACACACACACACATGCATCCTACCACTGCTCTCTCCTGTGGTCTCACATGCTTTACAGTCTGCCACATGCACACCTCCCTCCTTAGCACTCTGGAACCTGGTTTCCATCGCCTACCAGTAGTTGCTGACCTTAACAAAAGCAATGATGACTTCAAAACCACTCTTTCATTATACAGGATCATGGAGATAATGATGAATGCATAAAATCCAGGAAAAAAATCTTCCTTCTGCCTCTTCCTAACTTTCCTTTAGAATTAACAGCTAGAGGCTACAATGACAAACAATCTTCACTTTCACAAGTGAAAACCTCCTAGGGATAGTATCCTTCCAAGCGTGTTCCCAGGGATGCCTATGAAACATGCAGACCCTGAATGGCACTCCTGACTGTGACAGCTCTTCCCCAGGAGGCCCCCAAACAATCCCACCTTCCCCACCAAGCCTGAGGAGCTCCCACCATGGGCTGTCCCTTGACAATACTGGCTCTATGACTGCTTAGATCAACAGAATGCAGGGGGAATGGGGGGCTGGGACTCCAAACCAAGCATTAATAAGGCCTAGTTGCTCTCAGCTTCCAGGGGTCCTCAGTGGAGAGGGCCAGCAGAGTGGCCAGAAGGACAAGGACCCTGGTGGCAGACACCCAGCCTCAGCTTTACCCCACGGCCACCTGACCGCAAATGCATGAGACACCCCAAGCAAGAACAGTAGAGGAAACTTCCAGCTGAGATCTGATCATTTCAAGAAACTAAAAAGTGGTAGTTGTTTCAGGCAACCACGTTTTGGTTTATTACACAGCAGCAGATAACTGAACCTACTAAGAACTGGCATATTCCTAGTACAGCAACACTGTTCAATCAAAATATAATGCAATCCATGTGTAAATTTGAATTTTTTAGTAGCCATATTAAAAAGAGTAAAAAACAGGTAAACTTAATTTTATTAATATATTTTAACTCAATATAGCAAATATATTATCACTTTATCAATAATAATAATAATGAAGTATTTTATGATTTTTATACTGTCTTCAAAATCTAGTACATACTCAGTACCTACAGCACATCTCAATTTGGGTTCGCCACATTCAGGTGGTCCATGGCAGCGAAATTGGTCAGCAGGACTCCAGAAGGTGCTGATATGTGTCAACTTTTGAAAACCATTACACTAAGTTGGAAACAAGATATCTCAGGAGAAGGAAAAAAAAAAAAGAAAGAGGGAGGAATTAATTCTTGCTGAAGGACAGCTAATAAACACTATACTATATGTTTTCACATTTTTCTTATTTAATGCACATAAACAATCACACAACACAAACACACATGCATCCCTGACAGGTGACAGGTGAGCATTATTATCCTCACTTCACAGACGAGGAAACAAAGACCCAGGAGAAGAAGGAAGGTACACGATCCAACCTAGAACACCCCATAAGAATCCTTTCAGACCCCTGACCTCCAGAACTGGAACGTGATACACGTGCATTGCTGAAGCAACAACACTTGTGGGAATTTGTTACAGCAACAACAGAGAACTAATACAACTTCCAAGTGCATCATCTCAGACATTTGGTCATTCAACAAATGCTCAATTTATGCCAAACACTGGGACCTTCTATTAGTGAGCGCTGAAGGAGAGAGAGAAGGCTAAACAACTCATTCCCAGGTCCCAAGACCGCTGCTAACACACATGCACGGTACACCAGTTGTGCTGGTCTGTGGGGAAGGAAACCCGCAGATGGAGATGGAGCTGTGTGGACACTTTGACACTGGAGGGACCTCTTGAAAGAACAGGAAGTGGCCTTCGCTTAATGAGGAATGGAGATTCTAGGTGCAAGGAACAGCATGCATAAAGGCAAGGAGACAAAAAAGAGCTTGGCCAGAACTAGAATTAAGTTTGCTGTGTCTACAGATTATCATTCCTTTGGGAAGGAAGATTAAGAGATGCAACCAGAAAGGTGGGTGAGGCCAGGCTGTGAGGGCTTGCACATGTTGGATACAGTCACGCCTCTGGAATTTCCTCTGGGTGGTGGGTGGGGATATGGTTATGAAATTTTAAAAAGAGGCGGAGGTTAAAAATATTGAAATTGGAAAAGTCGCCAGCTAGAGACAGTTCTAAAAGCCCTGGGGATGGACTACATTAGGCAGAGAGAGAGTAAAGAAGAAGAGAATATGGAATGCAATCCTGAGATTGCCAACAGGGAAGCAACAAGCCAATGCGCCAGGGTGGTGGCAACAAGCCCCAGTGTTGCCACTTAGTAGCTGTGTCACTTTGCGCAGGCTGATTATGCATTCTAGTCCTCCACTTTCTTATCTGTGCAATGGGTATACTAGTCATAGCACCTTCACAAGAAAACTCATCTCTCCCTTTAGGCGGTCCAATAGCCTCTACCAGCTACAAGCATCTGACTGTCTGGTCAAATGTTTTCTCTCTCTCTCTCTCTCTCTTTTTCCCCTCTCATTACACTGCATGTCCTGCAAATATTTATTTCTTCAATACCAGTACTGAACCATGTACGGGGCCTCCACAGACTGAGTGCTCACAATAATGCAGATATCTTATTGAATCTGAAAGCGAGTATTAGGGAGGAAAAATACGTACCCACATGGTCCATCTGGCCTTTGGTTTCTCTAATCCACCATAAGTACAGGCATGTCCCTCCCACTTCAAGGAAATCAGACAGATATTCCAAACAACTACAATAGGTGTAAGCCTGGGAAAACTACACTCTCTCATAAAAACTACCACATGCTTGACAACTGCATGTAAGGTGACTCTGTCTCATCGGCAGATTTTCTCCCAACAGGCTCAGCTCCTGGGCTGAATGGAAATATCAGCCTGAGCACTTATTGTTTTTTTTTTCCTTTCAAATCTCAGACCATTGATCAATTAAACCCTTTGGAACTTGAATCTACTGCAAAGTACAAAGCCTGTGGTTTTGGTGCTGGCAAGTTCACTTGCCAATGGACAATGATTGTGATAAATGTCCTGTCAGTACTGGGAGGAAACTGCATTTCTAGGAAACACTTTTCCTGGGATTGAGAGGTTTCCAGAAAAAAGCCATACTAGTAGTTCAGAGTGTTAACCAAACATTCGTGGCCTCCCCTCAAAACAGAATTCTGTTTCAGACAGTGCAAATCCATAAACTCGTCTAGCTCACGTTTTATGACATGAGGCAGCATGAAAGCGGCCATGATGGTAACTGTCCTGCAAGATCTAAATTGAGAATGTAACATATTTTACATTATACATAACTTTCTAAAGGATGTAAAAGCTTTTTTTAGATGATTTTATTTATTGATTTGAGAGAGAGAGATAGCAAGAGAGAGCATGCGAACAGTGGGGAGAGGGAGAAGCAGACTCCCCACTAAGTAGGGAACTCCATGTGGGACTTGATCCCAGGACTCTTGGATCATGACCTCAGCTGAAGGCAGACCCTCAGCGGACTGAGCCACCCAGGTGCCTCAGGATGTAAAACTTTAAAAACGATCATTTCACCAGTGGCAACTCTACCATTTCCATGTAAGACTTAGGCACTTTAATAAGCAAATCTGAAGGCAGGATATAAGGCAAATTAAAATTTTTAAATATTTGCTTTATTTATAATTTTCATATTTAACACATTGCTAACATAATGAAACCAGGGACCTCACACCAGGCCATAATGCAACAACAACAATAAAATAACTCCCTGGTGAGTGATTCCCAAGGAGGGACCTCGTGATCAAAAGGCCTCTGCGCACAGGTGTGCCGGGTAAGGAAGCGCAAGGCTGTGTGGTGGCTGCAGAGAAAGCACAGGCGGCTCACAGCCTCGCCCACCATCGTGATACAATAAAGAGCATCGATGCCGCAATCTGGGTGTGACCGCGGCAATCTGGAGTCACTTTAACTGTAATATGATCCTGTAAGACAATGAACTCAGCAGGAAGTAGCGATCAGTATTCCGTGGCATACCGGCGGTTCTGTGTAGAACTACAGACTGGCAGAATCAGAGAGGACCTTTGGGGTCGCTTCTCCAGCCCCATCCCTCATTTTACAGACGAGAGATGCCAAGAGGGAGGAGGGACTCGTCCGACTCCACAGCTGGTAAGCATTATCAACACCGAGTCATCAATAGAAAAGCAGCATTGGAACACTGCGATGTGTTTTACTTGTCACTGGATAGGAGCAGAAGAAGCCATCTATCATACTAAAGCTAAGATTCTTATAAAATTTCACATCTGATCAGAAAAAAAACTACACACCCCAAATTATGGCTTTGCTTCATCAGCAATTAAAGATCACTGGCCTGATTTTGTTCATGCTCATTTTCTTTTCTTTTTTCTTTTGGATATTTAATCTTTTCAGGACAGTAAAGAATCATCTTTTCATTTGTGACAGAAAACCAGGCAGAAGACATAAATCTAAAAGATAATGTTGTTATTTCTTAAAATTCAAATTTACTCTAAGGATTAAAAAACACTCACATTTATATCCAAGTTCCTCAATGATGTAATTTTCATTCTAATCCATATCCCAAAATGTTATTTATTATTAACACCACTGCCTGAGCTTAATAATTACCTGAGTAATTATTTTAATAAAGTGCTTCCAACTAGCATGATACACAATTTGCTTTGTTGAGTTGCCTTTTTTCTCCTTTATCCCAGAAAATGTCATAATAGGTAGCTAATTTCATAATAGTCTCTTGTGTTTAAAATCTGGTTCCTGGAAATGATTCATACAAGTCAACTATTAGCTTTGTGGTGACATTTTGCAGAAATGTCAGCGACACCTCAGATGCACCTGCTTTGTTTGGCAGTAAAGGTCTTTTGCCAACGTTCACAGTGAATAAGCAGCACTACTAGTTTTTCTAAAATCCATGTTCAATTGTTTCTCTAACCACCACTGAAATATGAGACAGTGTTTTCCAATGTATATTCACATTATGACCCAGAAATCGGGCATATGCACCAACTACGTGAAAATACAATCCTGCGTTCAGTTTTCCAAATATAAGACAACATTTTACCGAGCAAGATGGAGAACAGCTTCCACTACATTGGAGCCGTCTTTGGCGCTGGTTTCACAGAATAATGCCCCATAGTCTGTAGAAAAGTAATAAACACAATTAAATGAAGCCTTTACTTAAGGCTCCTGGAATTTCAGCTTTTGAAACCAACGAATAAAATAAACATATTGTCCTGTTGAGTATTCTAACAGCTAAGAAATAGGATTCATGGTTTTGATACTTTAAAAATAGTGAATTTGGGTCTAGTTATTCCAGACACAACAGCTCCGAGTCAGGGGACTTTTTATTTTGCCTTAAAAGCAAGCACAATACACCATTTCATGTTTTAAGGTTCTTATTCTCCATGGTCCTACCAGTTGCTACAAACGTTCTCTATCAGATAATCTGAGAGTGGTAAAAATGGTAGCTTAAGGTAACCACTCACGAATTACATGTCCATCAAAAGTATGTCTCCTTTGGGCCGGCAGCTAACTCGCATCCCTTCACACTATCATCTTTGCCTTCAAGATTCAGCAACCTCCGTGTTGTTAAACCCAATGGATGCTGTCTAGGGCTCTGTTATTCTATCTCCCAGTGGTTATGGGTATGACCACAGATCATATCACTCTCCTGCTTCACACCTTTCAGTGTTTCCCATTCCTCTTCAAGTAACGCTCAGATGCTTCCCCATCGCTGACAAGGCCTCCATGTAGTCCCAGCCCAACTCCTAGCTTTACCCGCCAGCCTCCACCCTCGCTCTCAATGCTCTGGTTACTCTAATCTTCCCTCTGTTTCTCCAATGTTCCAAATTCCCCCTTATCTCACGGTCTTTGCACCTGCTGTTCCCATTACCTGGGTTACGCCCATCAACCCCCTTCTCCAGGCTGACTCCTATTTACTTTTTGAATTTTTCCATAATCCTCCCATGAAATCAAGTTTCAGTGTTGTCTAAGCCTGGCATGTCCCTGTCAGGTCTTGCTATTAGGAACCTCACAGCCCTCTGTGTTTTCTCTGTGCTGCACTTGCCACAATTGTAATTGATGAAGGTATTTTTGTGCATCTTTGCCTGGAGACAATGTCCTTTCAGGAAGGAGAATTGCAGGGGCCTTGGGCCTGGGTGTAGGTGACACAATTCTGTGTGGGATAAGGGGAGGATGTCATGGCTGCTCTGGAGCATGGAGAGAGAGAACAAAAGGAGGGAGTAAGAGTCCACAGTGGGACGTTTACCCATGAGCCTGGGGAAAATCTGTAAAAATTCCACAAAAAAACTATAAAAATTCTACAATGAATGTGAATGAATTTCTAGTGGAAATGTGTAGCACTGTTTCCAAATTTTATGGCTAGGATGTTATGGGGTGACATGGAGGGTCTCTCTGAGGCTACAGGAGGGTAGGGGTCACAAGATGCAAAAGTGAGCAAACCTTGGGAACTCTGAAATCATGAGGAGGGGATAAACCTGGCATGTGGTGGGGAATCACATGCTCTCTAAGGGGGCATGCGGAACCATGTTGCACGTGGATTACATACATTTCTTGTGTATCCCCCAGAAATGAACTACATGAAGACACGGACTGTCTGTTGTGTGCTCCAGTCTTTCCTCCACACATGATCAAGTGCATGTGATTAAACGTGTTGAATGAATCTCTTCTGTGCTTCGCTGCCTAGCTCTGATGTTTAGCATGTTTGGTTCATAGTTTTAAAACTCAAAACAAGAAAGATTTTCCAATTTAAAACAGTGGCATTGACCCTTGTTTTTACAGTCCACGTGCCATACTACAGCACAGGCTGTCCATGGGCTGAAGCAGACCACAGAGGCAGTGGTATCAAACCAGACTGCAATGGCGTGGACTTAGCCACCCACAGGTGCCTCTGATGCCTTGTTTGGGAAAGCCAGGTCCTAAGGGGGCCCTGGAGCAGCCTCACACACTGGTAATAGCGGGAGATAAATGCTGCCCCCCGTAATAAACTGGATCAAAATGAGCCTCACATTCTATACAAGCCCACAACCAAAAATAATTTTAGACTATTCAACTAAGCACAAATCTTAGAGAAAAAAAAAACAACTTTCCAAATTCTCTTCCAGCTGGTAACACACTGCCCTTTGGCACAGTAACCTTCTGGAATTAAACCATGTTTTCTAAACAGGACACCCATTTTTTTTCTTGACGTGGATTCCAGAACTAGGAGGAGTCCAGGAACTGGCCGAGGGTCAGGAGGAAGGCAGGATACTTCTGGCTCCTTTGTCAAAGTTCTTCAATGGGGAAAATTGCCCAAGTGATCATTTTACCTCCATGAGAGGTTTAATCCTTGGTACAATTACTTAACATTCATTAAAGTGTATGTGGCGAGGGTAGGGGTCGGGAGGGCACCTGGGTGGCGTAGTCAGTTAAGTGTCTGCCTTTGCTCAGGTCCTGGGATCAAGCCCTATGTCAGGCTTCCTATTCAGTGAGGAGCCTGTTTCTCCCTCTCCTTCTGCCCCTCCACTCCCAACCCCTGCTCATACTCATGCCTGCTCTTTCTCTCTCACTCTCAAATAAATAAATTTTAAAAAATAAAATAAAAATAAAAAAATAAAGGGCAGGGGGACACTGGGAGTTCTGCCTGAGTAAGAAGTCCCATCGAAAGGGGTGAAGGGCTGTCAAAGAACCTTGTTAAGTGAACGTAGACAGGAGTGAAGGGTCGCCAACTGTAAAGCTCACAAATGGCTACAGCTATTCCAACAGCCCCACTTTCACCCTTACCATGGCCAGTTTTTCTCCCAAGTATCCTGGGACGCACTTCTGCTCCTCTGCTGCGGCAGCATCACGGAGATCGGCCTTGTTTCCTACCAACATGATAGGAACACTCTCCTGGGTTGCATCCTGCCAGGGGAAAAATGCTGTGCATTCATCAAACACTGAACAAGTTCCACTGACAACAGCAGCTTCCACTCTCCAACTGCCCCGTGGGTTCTGCATGACCTGGAGGTCATATCTCCCAGCCTCAAAATCTCTCTACAGAGAGCCAAACTTCTTCCCATCACCAAGCGAAAACACTGAACTTCTGAGAGGTTAAACAAGAATTTGCAAAGGCCAGGGCCATGGTGCAAATGCTCCCCATCACCCCATGACGCCCGTGTAGTTTTTTGTTTGTTTCTGTGTTTTGATATCTTACCTCGATCATGTCCACCCATTCTCGAACATTGAGAAAGCTCTTCTCGCATGTAACATCATACAACAGCAGAACGCCGTCTGCTCTTCTGAAGTAAGACTTGGCGATACTTCTAAACCTGGCAAAGAGGAAAGCGTGTAAATACCAGTTCTAATCAGTCTGTTGGTCAAGTGCTACCCCTTCTTCATCTCTTTCATTCTCACTTTTTTCTCGTTTTCTAAGATAAGCCTCCATTTAGAAGAATCTCATGGCAATCTTGCACTGGGACAGAGCCACCTCTGAGGGCTGGAACGACTCAGTGGAGGGAAACAGAATAATTTGGGGGTATGATCTACGAGAGCCAAACAATTTCTCCAAAAATATCTATAAACCCAAAGTATAACCAGGACAAGGCTGAGAGTATAACTTCTAAAAATTTCAGCCCCTGCAACAAGCTCCCAAACCCATGTGTGGGACACAGGGAAGGAGGGAAGGAGAGGCCCGAGAGAGAAAACTGTGGTCTGGGGGGGTGGGGAGGGGTTACTGGGGGGGGCATGGAAGAGGGCCTAACGATGCGGAGTGCCACAGCATGCCAGCTTTACACACACGGCACATGGGCCGGTTCGCTAGCGCAAGAGCACACCCCTGAGTGTGTGTCCCAACTCTAAACCAACTGCAACACTTGATAGCTCAATGAGGTAGAGAGGGATGAATGTAGCCTTCAAGGACAGCAATCTTCAAACACTAATTACAAGTCAGAACACACATGTGCATGGAGGCACCCTCTGCAGGTTGGCTGAGCTGTGGAAGGCTTTCGGCTGCAGACAAAAGGAAAATCTACGTTCTGTTTGTCCGTGTGATGACATGAAGTCGGTATGTCTCTGCGTGTTTATGTGTGTGTGCTTGTGTGCATGTGGACGTGTGTACGTGTGCATGTATCTGTGTGTGGATGCGTGGGAGGTGTGCATATACACCATGCTCTTGAGCAACCGAACAAAACGCGGTGGTCTTTTCAGGAACCAAATCAAAGTGAACTTGCAGATTTGTTACCTTCAGGGGCATGATGGAGAACCATGAATTTACAAAGACGCCCACTGTGAAGAGGGTATAATCAATCTGTTCTAATATTTCTCATCATCAAAATAAGAACTCTTTAGATAAAGAAGAAAGGTAAATGATAATTTGCAAACCTTCAACTCCTTCTACTGATTAGTATGCAAATTTAGGAAATCAGGACACTTTCTCTCTTGTTCTCAGAACGGCTTACTCATGTATTCCGCTGTAAAGGAGGGGAAGGGATCTTACACCTGGCTATGATTTTGACCATGACAAAATGGCCATCAACAATGTCATTTTGCCAAGTGACAGCTTATCAGAAAAGCTTTCCCTGGTCACCCTGTGTAAAACTGCACCTCTCTCCAAACTTCATCTTTTTCCACCCATTGCTGTCCTTTGGGGTGAAGTTTCCTGCAGGCTGGGATTTAGCTGCCTCTGTTCCTTGTGTGTCCTCAGCACTTACAGCAGTATCGTGCTCCTAGGAGAACTCAGGAAATGTCTGCTGAATAAATGAATCTGTCATCTCTGGCTCTAAGCTTGGTCTGGCTGCTCTGACTGGCTAAGTGGATACCTCTGTCCTTTGTCAGTCTTCTTTTCCTAAAGTTGGGCCTTCACCAAAACAGAAGACCATTTTGTAGATAAGGATAAACACACACACACACACACACACACACACACAGACACACACACACCTATATATTATATATGTATACAGAGAGACCTGTGTATATACTTTCTATGGAAAAATAAAATTAAGCTAAAAGTAGGTCATTTCCCCATTACCAAATGGAGAAGGAACCATACCCAGGGTGGCATTTGTATTTCCTCGAAATTCATTCTTGCAGAGCCTCATGAGGAAACTAGACTTCCCCACTGCAGCATCCCCAGCAAGCACAATCTTGTAAGCCTTCTGTGAGCTGGAAGATTTATGGTCGCCATCCACCACGTCTGTCTAGGGGGACAAAGCCACAGTGGGTGACAAAGGCCATGCCAGTTGTCTTCCTAATAAGTTATAAGGCACCGAAAATTCACAGTGTTCATGAATAAAATATCCCAGAAACTACCTACCTGTGGTGACAGAGCTGAGATGGGCTTTCTTGAAGAACAGACGACGCTGCCCTCACTAGCGGACCCCTGGGGTTTCCAGTCTAAGATGGCAGCCACACCTTCGGCACCAAACGTCTCTTCATCCCTTATATCAGCAACCTGGTTTTTGTTATTATTATTTTTTTTTAGTCATCCATTAAAAAACAAAGTCTCTCATTACACATATATATTATGGATTAAAGAGAAGAAAAATACACAGATGAATCTATAGTCAGTTCTGTTATGGAACAGAGTCACCCCAAATGGCAATCTGTGAAAATTTCTCCCTACCCTGATGAAGAAAAATACATTCTATTGACTATGTTTCATATTTATAACCTTTAAGTCGTATTCCCCTGACAGATACAAGTCAAACAGGGTGATAGATTTCCATCGAAGGTACGGCTCAGGAGACAGTGATTTCTGGGGCTTACGTCTACATCTGAAGCATCATCCCCAAAGCTCTCCTGCGTGCCGTGTGACCCCTGAAGTGCCCTCTGGTGCCTGTATTCCACCTCGGAGTCATATTCGTTGGAGTCTCTCAGGGTAGACAAGCCGCTGTCAAAGCAGCTCTCGGGAAGGCTGTCCACCTCACAATTCATCCTCTGCACAGGGTCACAGAGGGCCAATGCGTCACAGTCCTCATCCATGTAGGAGGAGCAGGATGACCTGGTGATAAAGGAGAAGACAGCTCTACCCAAGAGTTCACAAAGCTCAGGCTACACAGCAATGGACTCAAGAAGACCAACAATTCTCCCTTTTGCCAAGAATCACAGTGTAGTCCATGATTATGCATCAGGTGTAACAAAATGTTCAGAGCAACACCAGCTCATTCTATGCAACAATCAATTAAGATAAAGACACTCAAGTCTAATGTTTAATAAAAATGAAGCCATTTTAAAAAATCACGTTCTGGGGGCGTCTGGGTGGCTCAGTGGGTTAAAGCCTCTGCCTTCAGCTCGGGTCATGATCTCAGGGTCCTAGAATCAAGCCCCACATCTGGCTTTCTGCTCAGCAGGGAGCCTGCTTCTTCCTCTCTCTCTGACTGCCTCTATGCCTACTTGTGATCTCTATCAAATAAATAAATAAATAAATCTTTTTAAAAATCACATTCTGTATTTCCTAATAAGAAAGGGATTGCAGTGTCCAGAGCATAAATGCAATCTCAAGTTAAGAAAATGTATGCAGGAGATGTGAACCTTTTTACTCTAATGTGGTCAGACCATACTCCAAATAGCTCATCCATTTCTGGATAACAGCTCTGCTTTTGAAAAGGGATGCTGACAACCTAGATGGGAAACGTAACCATGATGACCATGAGACTCAAAACACTCAGACACAAGAAACTGTTCCATGAGCTCAACTTCAGTCTTATTGGTGTCCCTCTTCAAATCCTCAGAGAAGCTGAGACATGAAGATGAAGAATACATTCTCTTAGGTTGCACAAGACAAAATAAGGGCCAACTGATAAGCTTTTCTAGGAGTCATATTTCTTTTTTTTAAAGATTTTATTTATTTATTTATTTATTTGACAGAGAGAGAGAGATCACAAGTAGGCTGAGAGGCAGGCAGAGAAAAAGGAAGGGAAGCAGACTCCCTGCTGAGCAGAAAGCCTGATGCGGGGCTTGATCCCAGGACTCTGGGATCATGACCTGAACTGAAGGCAGAGGCTTTAACCCATTGAGCACCCCAGGCATCCCAGGAGTCATATTTCTAATCAACATGGTAAAAATGACAGGCAATTAGAAAGGTGTGATACCAGAATATGACACAGGGGTTTTTCTGCCACTAGGTGTTGATATATACTCTAGTAAGACACTTGAAGAAGAAGTTTCACAGGGAGGTCTCCCGGATAAAGGCAGGAACCCCTGGCTTCTATGGATGTTTCCATTTGTGAAACTCTCTCACATCTTATAAGTGAGGGAGAAATTAACATCCAACAAAAGAGTCAAAAGAAACTGCATTATTTCCCTATTTACTTTTGCTTTTCCATTTGATTTTCCCAAAAACCTGTTTATACTGAAATAATGGGGCACATGCATGGCTCAGTCAGTTAAGTGTCAGACTCTTGATTTTGGCTCAGGTCATGATCTCATGGTCATTGAGATTGAACCCCACATCGGGCTCTGTGCTCAGGGTGGAGATGGCTTGAGATTCTCTCTCTCTGCGCCGCCCCCATCATGAGGAACAGGAGGAGGAGGAGGAGGAGGAGGAGGAGGAACAACAAGAACAGGAAAGAAGGAAGGAAGGAGAGGGAAGGGGAGAGAAGATGAGAGGAGGGGAAAGAAAAAAGAAAAGAAAAGAAAAACAAGGGCCACAGCCTGTTTGGTCTCCATTATACTGGAACACCATCTTGGGTCACTTGGCAAACACTGTCTCATCAGAATGAGGAAATGGGCAGAGTATATAGTCCAGAAAGATAAGAACAGTAAGAGATGAATATGTTCAGAAAACAGAGGGTGATCTCAGTATAAATAAGTATAAGTGACATAAGTCTGAGAAGTCAAAAATATTTTGGTGCCAGGGTGCCTGGGTAGCGTAGTCGGCTAAGTGTTGGACTCTTGGTTTTGGTTCACGTCATGATCTCAGTGTTGTGAGATGGAGTCCCATGTTGGGCTCCGTGCTCAGCTTTGAGTCATCTTGAAGCTCTCTCTCCCTCTCCCTCTCCCTCTTCCCTTCCCGCTCATGTGCTCTCTCCCCAAAATAAATAAATAAATCTTTAAAAAAACTATTTTAGTACCATTAGCAAATGCTTAAAATTAACTAAAAAAGTAAGAACCACCAAACCCTCCCGAAATATGTTACTTAATTAACTTATGTTACTTAATTAATTATGTTACTTAGTATGTTACTTAATTAAAGTCTTTATCCTGGGGGCACATATTCAGACCATATTGTTAACTAGATAGCTCTGTGTGTCTGTGTGCATACGTACATTTTTTTGTTGTTTCATCGTTTATGAAATTATCCTTCTAAAACATTTAGCCACATTATAAGAAACCTAAAAAAACCATTCTCATTATAATATAGTACAAACTCCTTCAGCTCCATATCATTATTAATCAGATCTTTTTTAAAAAACACTCAGGTTTTTGATAAGGGAAGAAGTGAAATACAGAATTGAGAAATCACTTCCATCAATATCCAGACTCTAAATTTAAAATATAGGTACAGATCAGATTTTTTCAAAGTCAACATATATATACCCTTTAAAAAAGTAAAGTATTCCTACCTGCCCAAAATATATTTTCATAAGTAAGTATGTACTGTTGGGGCCAATTCCACGTTAAAACCTGTTAAATCCCTAGGGCCTGCCTGGGTCTACTTAGCCATAGTGACTCCATGTTGCCTACGTAGCCATTTTGTTGTTGAATAAATGCCTCAGCAGTTACTGATACCGGTTCCGGGTAACCGTTGCTAAAACACATACCTAAAACAAGGCCATTTTGTTGTTTAATAAATGCCTCAGCAGTTACTAGTATTGGTTCCGGGTAACTGTTATTAAAACACACAGGTAGGAAACATCCAATCAGCCAAAGTCACATATGTAGAGGTCTGCAGTTGTGCCCTATAAAAGTAGCCTATAAGACCAAGGGGTGGTCCCTCTCTTCAGAGGCAGCCCTGGCCAGTCAGTCTGCCCCTGGCTGGTCAGTCTAACTTCTAATGCTTGGCGTAGAATAAGGCTTTGCATAACTTTCATTTTGTCTCAGTCTCGTTCCTTTGATAACGGACCCAAGAGTACAAATATAGAACAAGCTATATTTTTGTTACAAATCTTAGAAAAACACAAAACTAAAACAAGCATACAAGTTAAAATCCAGTAAGGTCACAAAAGCAATAAAATTAAATTTAAAAACATGCTTTTAAGTTTTTATATCAGCATCAAAAACTTCTGATATTAAACTTCTGATATTAAAATAATGACCTTCCAAAGAGGACATCAGTCCAGACCCTGGTGGCCCACTGGTTATTATTCAGGATGATGAGAACAAGAGTGTTCTACTTGTTCTGTCCCTCTGAGCCACTGGGGTGTGATGACTTTGTCCCTTAGAACCTACTCTTGAGGAGTTCTTAATCCAGTACCAATGAGCCTTATTCATGGTGTGTAATCTTTTCCAAAATGAACCACGGTAAAATTTCTGAAATAATTTTCAGTAATAGATCTTTTCCCCTATGTGCTTAGAATTGGTCTTAAATATCAGTCCAGAAAAATCACACTGCACCCACACAGTTTTTTTAAAGTAATG
Organism: Meles meles; assembly: GCF_922984935.1. NCBI lineage: Eukaryota > Metazoa > Chordata > Mammalia > Carnivora > Mustelidae > Meles > Meles meles. The sequence continues at coordinate 99,330 of NW_025721316.1, forward strand.
TCTTTTTCTCAATAACAGAGCAACTGAGCTGCCTGCATGTCTACAAACCATCAACATTTGTTACTTTACAAATCAGTGACAATAAAAACATCTGATACCTGTATAGCATTTTCCTAAAAGTGATCACCAATAAGCCCTGGTAATAAACCTTCCTGACCATTTTGCTACTGCCAGGATAGTTAAGAACATTATTCTTTATTTTTTTTTGTTGATTTCAAGTTTTTATTTAAATTCTAGTTAGTAAACATATATGGTAAAATTGGTTTCAGGAGTAGAATTTAGTGATTCATGACTTACATGTAATACCTAGTGCTATTTACAGCAAGTGCCCTCCTTAATACCCATCATCCATTTAGCTCACTCCCCACTGTTTTCCCTCCATCAACCCTGTTTGCTCTCTGTAGTTAAGAGTCTTTTATGATTTGTTTTCCTCTCTCTTTTGATTGTTTTTCTTCCCCTATGTTCTTCTCTTTTGTTTCTTAAATTCCACATATGAGTGAAATCATACAGTATTTGTCTTTCTGAGTTATTTTGCTTAGCACAATACACTCTAGTTCCATCACCATTGCGGCAAATGACAAGATTCCATTCCTTCTGATGGCCAACATTTCGTTGTATATATATACCTCCTTTTCTTTTTCCATTCATCAGCTTGTATCCTTTAGGTAAATACCTAGTAATGTAATTGCTGGGTCACAGGGTAATTCTGTTGTGACTTTTTGAGGAAACTCCATACTGTTTTTCACAGTGGCTGTACCAGTTTGCATTCCCAGCAACAGTGTAAGATGGTTCCTCTTTCTCCACATCCTCACCAACATTTGTTTCCTGTGTTGTTAGTTTCAGCCATTCTGACAGGTGTGAGGTGGTATCTTATCATGGTTTTGATTTGTAAATCCCCTGATAATAAATGATCTTGAGAACCTTTTCATGTGTCTGTTAGCCATTTTATACATCTTCTTTGGAAAAATGTCTATTCATGACTTCTGCCCATTTCTTAACTGGATTATTTATTTTCGGGTGTTGAGTTTGATTAAGTTCCTTATAGATTTTGGATACTAATCCCTTATCAGGTATGTCATTTGCAAATATCTTCTCCCATTATGTCAGTTGCCTTTTAGTAGTTGTGTTGACTGTTTCCTTTGCTGTGTAGAAGTTTTTATCTTGATGAAGTCCCAATAGTTCATTTTTGCTTTTGTTTCTCTTGCTTCTGAAGATGTGTCTAGTTAGAAGCTGCTATGGCTAAGGTTTAAAAGGTTTATCCCTGTGTTCTCCTCCAGGATTTTGATGATTTCCTATCTTGCATTCAGGTCTTTCATCCATTTTGAGTCTATTTTTGTGTGTGGTGTAAGGAAATGGTCTAGTTTCATTCTTCGGCATGCCGCTGTTCGGTTTTCCCAACACCATTAGTTGAAGAGACTTTTTTCCATTGGGCATTCTTTCTTGCTTTGTCAAAGATTAGTCGACCACATAGTTGTGGGTCTGTTTCTGGATTTTCTATTCTTTTCCATTGATCTATGGATCTGTTTTTGTGCCAGTACCATACTGTCTTGATGATGACAACTTTGTAATAGAGCTTGAAGTCCAAAATTGTGATGCCTTTAGCTTTGGTTTTCTTTTTCTTCTTCTTCTGTTGTTGTTTTTTTTTTTAAGATTTTGTTTATTTATTTGAGAGAGTGCACAAAAGTGAGAAAGATCATGTGAGCGTGGTGGGGGAGGGGCAAAGGGAGGGGGGCATGTGGACTCTCCACTGAGCAGGAAGCCCAACCCAGGGCTCAATCCCAGGATCCTGGGATCATAACCTGAGCTGAGCCAGACAGTTAACTGACTGAGCCACCCAGGCACCTCTTTGCTTTTCTTTTTCAAGACTTTTGACTATTTGAGGTGTTTTCTCTTTGCATACAAATTTTAGGGCCGTTTGTTCTAGTTCTGTGAAAAATGCTGGTGGTATTTTGATAGGGATTGTACTGAACGTGTAGATTGCTTTGCGTAGCATAGACATTTTAACAATATTTGTTCTTCCAATCCATGAGCATGGAATATTTTTCCATTTCTTTATGACTTCTTCAATATATTTCGTAAGTGTTCTATAGTGTTCAGAGTACAGATCTTTCACCTCTTTGATTAGGTTTATTCATAGGTATCTTACGGTTTGGGTACAATTGTAAATGGGCTCTCTCCCTTGACTTCTCTTTCTGCTGCTTCATTATTGGTGTATAGAAATGCAACAGATTTCTGTACATTGATTTTATATCCTGTGACTTTGCTGAATTCACTTACTGGTTCTAGCAATTTTTTTGGTTAAAGTATCATGTCATCTGCGAATGTGAAAGTTTACTTCTTACTTGTTGATTTGGGTGCCTTGTCTTTTTGTTGTCTGACTGCTGAGGCCAGGACTTCCAGTACTATGTTAAATAACAACTGTGAGAGCAGGCATCCCTGTCTGATACCTGACCATAGAGGGAAAGCTCTGTTTTTCCCCTGTGAAGATGATATTAGCTGTGGGTCTTTCATATATGACCTTTATGATGTTGAGGTATGTTCCATCTATCCCTACTTCATCGAGGGTTTTTAACAAGAATGTGTGCTGTATTTTATCAAATGCTTTTTTGGCATCTATTGAGGGGATCCTATAATTCTTGTCCTTTCTTTTATCAACTGATTGATTTGTGAATATTGAACCACCTCTGCAATCCAGGAATAAATCCCACTTGATCATGGTGAAAAACTGTTTTACTGTACTGTTTATTCAATTTGCTAGTATCTTGTTGAGAAGTTTTACCTCTGCATTCATCAGGGATATTGATTGGCCTGTAATTCTTCTCTTTGGGGTGGGGTCTCTGTCTGGTTTGGGGATCAAGGTAATACTGGTCATATAGAATTAGTTTGGAGTTTTTCTTCAATTTCTATTTTATAGAACAGTTTGAGAAGAATAGGTATTAACACTTCTTTAAACGTTTGGCAAAACCCTTTCTCTGGGAAGCCATCTGGCGCTGGGCTTGTGCTTGTTGGGAGGTTTTTAATTACTGATTCAATTTCTTTCCTGGTTATGGGTCTGTTCAAATTTTCTATTTCTTCCTGTTTCAGTTTTGGTAGTTCGTATGTTTCTAGGAATTTATCCATTTCTTTGAGATTGCCCAATTTGTTGGCATGTAATATATAATACACAATATTGTCTTATAATTATTTCTATTTCTGTGGTATTAGTTGTGATCTCTCATCTTTCATGATTTAATTTATCCTTTCTCCTTTTTTTTGATAAATCTGGATAGGAGTTTATCAATTTTAGTAATTCTTTCAAAGAACTAGCTATTAGTTTCATTGATCTATTGTTTTTTGTTTGTTTCATATTGTTTATTTCTGCTCTAATCTTTATTATTTCCCCTTTTCTTCTGGATTTAGGCTTTATTTACTGTTCCTTTTCTAGCTCCTTTAGGAGTAAGATTGGATTGTGTATTTGGAACTTTTCTTGCTTCTTGAGGTAGGCCTGTACTGCTATTTACTTCCCTCTTAAGACTGCTTTTGCTTCATCTCAATGGTTTTAGACTACCATGTTTTCATTTTCAGTTGCTTCCATGCACTTTTAAATTTCTTCTTTAATTTCCTGATCTTCATGATCTTTTCAGGTTTTTTTTTTTTTAATTTGAAAAAGAATAAAATCATTTTATTTCTAATTTCTTTTTTTTAATTCGTTTATTTATTTACAGCATAACAGTGTTCATTGTTTTTGCATCACACCCAGTGCTCCATGCAGTACATGCCCTCCCTATTACCCACCACCTGGTTCCTCAACCTCCCCCCCACCCCCCACCCCGTCCCTTCAAAACCCTCTGGTTGTTTTTCAGAGTCCATAGTCTCTCATGGTTCATCTCCCCTTCCAGTTTCCCTCAAATCCCTCTCCTCTCCATCTCCCCATGTCCTCCATGTTATTTGTTATGCTCCACAAATAAGTGAGACCATATGATACTTGACTCTCTCTGCTTGACTTACTTCACTCAGCATAATCTCTTCCAGTCCTGTCCATGTTGCTACAAAAGTTGGGTATTCATCCTTTCTGATGGAGGCATAATACTCCATCGTGTATATGTACCACATATTCCTTATCCATTCATCCGTTGAAGGGCATCTTGGTTCTTTCCACAGTTTGGCGACCGTAGCCATTGCTGCAATAAACATTGGGGTACAAATGGACCTTCTTTTCACTACATCTGTATCTCTGGGGTAAATACCCAGCAGTGCAATTGCAGGGTCATAGGGAAGCTCTATTCTTAATTTCTTCAGGAGTCTCCACACTGTTCTCCAAAGTGGCTGCACTAACTTGCATTCCCACCAACAGTGGAAGAGGGTTCCCCTTTCTCCACATCCTCTCCAACACACATTGTTTCCTGACTTGCTAATTTTGGCCATTCTAACTGGTGTCAGGTGGTATCTCAATGTTGTTTTAATTTGAATCTCCCTGATGGCTAGTGATGATGAACATTTTTTCATGTGTCTGAGAGCCATTTGTATGTCTTCATTGGAGAAGTGTCTGTTCATATCTTCTGCCCATCTTTCGATATGATTATCTGTTTTGTGTGTGTTGAGTTTGAGAAGTTCTTTATAGATCCTGGATATCAACCTTTTGTCTGTACTGTCATTTGCAAATATCTTCTCCCATTCCGTGGGTTGCCTTTTTGTTTTGTTGACTGTTTCCTTTGCTGTGCAGAAACTTTTGATTTTGATGAAGTCCCAAAAGTTTATTTTTGCTTTTGTTTCCTTGGCCTTTGGAGGCATATCTTGAAAGAAGTTGCTGTGGCTGATATCGAAGAGGTTACTGGCTATGTTCTCCTCTAGGATTCTGATAGATTCCTGTCTCACGTTGAGGTCTTTTATCCATTTCGAGTTTATCTTTGTGTACGGTGTAAGAGAATGGTCGAGTTTCATTCTTCTACATATCGCTGTCCAGTTTTCCTAGCACCATTTATTGAAGAGACTGTCTTTTTTCCATTGAATGTTTTTTCCTGTTTTGTCAAAGATTATTTCACCATAGAGTTGAGGGTCCATATTTGGGCTCTCCACTCTATTCCACTGGTCTATATGTCTGTTTTTATGCCAGTACCATGCTGTCTTGGTGATCACAGCTTTGTAGTAAAGCTTGAAATCGGGTAATGTGATGCCGCCAGTTTTGTTTTTGTTTTTCAACATTTCCTTAGCAATTCGGGGTCTCTTCTGAATCCATCCAAATTTTAGGATTATTTGCTCCAGCTCTTTGAAAAATACTGGTGGAATTTTGATCGGAATGGCATTAAAAGTATAGATTGCTCTAGGCAGTATAGACATTTTAGCAATGTTTATTCTTCCAATCCAAGAGCATGGAACAGTCTTCCATCTTTTTGTGTCTTCTTCAATTTCTTTCATGAGTGTTCTGTAGTTCCTCGAGTACAGGTCCTTTACCTCTTTGGTTAGGTTTATTCCCAGGTATCTTATGGTCCTTGGTGCTATAGTAAATGGAATCGATTCTCTAATATCCCTTTCTGTATTTTCATTGTTAGTGTATAAGAAAGCCACTGATTTCTGTACATTGACTTTGTATCTACCACGTTACTAAATTGTTGTATGAGTTCTAGTAGTTTGGGGGTGGAGTCTTTGGGGTTTTCCATATAAAGAATCATGTCATCTGCGAAGAGAGAGAATTTGACTTCTTCCTTGCCAATTTGGATACCTTTTATTTCTCTTTGTTGTCTGATTGCCGTTGCTAGAACTTCTAATACTATGTTGAACAAGAGTGGTGAGAGTGGGCATCCTTGTCGTGTTCCTGATCTCAACGGGAAGGCTGCAAGCTTTTTCCCATTGAGGATGATATCTGCTGTGGGTCTTTCATAGATAGATTTTATGAAGTTCATTTTATGAATGTTCCCTCTATCCCTATACTTTGAAGCGTTTTCATCAGGAACGGATGCTGGATTTTGTCAAATGCTTTTTTCTGCATCAATTGAGAGGACCATGTGGTTCTTCTCTCTTCTCTTATTGATTTGTTCTATCACATTGATTGATTTGCGAATGTTGAACCAAACTTGCAACACAGGGATGAATCCCACCTGGTCATGGTGGATAATCTTTTGAATGTGCTGCTGGATCCTGTTTGCTAGGATCTTGTTGAGAATCTTTGCATCCACATTCATCAGTGATATTGGTCTGAAATTCTCCTTTTTGGTAGGGTCTTTGCCTGGTTTGGGGATCAGGGTAATGCTGGCTTCATAAAAAGAGTCTGGAAGTTTTCCTTCTGCTTCAATTTTTTGGAACAGCTTCAGGAGAATTGGTGTCATTTCTTCTTTGAAAGTTTGGTAGAATTCCCCAGGGAATCCGTCAGGTCCTGGGCTCTTTTTTTTGGGGGGGGGGAGGTTTTTGATCACTGCTTCAATCTCATTACTAGATATCGGTCTATTCAGGTTGTCAATTTCTTCCTGGTTCAATTTTGGGAATTTATAGTTTTCCAGGAATGCATCCATTTCATCTAGGTTGCTTAGCTCATTGGCATATAACTGTTGGTAATAGTTTCTGATGATTGTTTCTATTTCCTTGGTGTTAGTTGTGATCTCTCCCTTTTCATTCATAATTTTATTAATTTGGGCTTTCTCTCTTTTCTTTTGGATTAGTGTGGCCAATGGTTTATCGATCTTATTGATTCTTTCAAAAAAACAGCTTCTAGTTTCATTGATACGTTCTACTGTATCTCTCGTTTCTACCTCATTGATCTCTGCTCTAATCTTGATTATTTCCCTTCTTGCATGTGGAGTTGGTTTGGTTTGTTGTTGATTCTCCAGTTCTTTAAGGTGTAGAGACAGCTGGTGTATTCTGGATTTTTCAATGTTTTTGAGGGAGGCTTGGATGGCTATGTATTTCCCCCTTAGAACCGCCTTTGTGTATCGCATAGGTTTTGGGCCGAAGTGTCTTCATTCTCATTAGTTTCCATGAATTGTTTAAGTTCATCTTTGATCTCCTGGTTGATCCAAGCATTCTTAAGCAAGGTTGTCTTTAGCTTCCAGGTTAGGTTGATACCTGCTTTAGGACCCAGTATGTGATCTATTCTGGAGAATGTTCCATGTGCACTACAGAAGAATGTGTATTCTGTTGCTTTCGGATGAGATGCTCTGAATATATCTGTGATGTCCATCTGACCAGTGTGTCATTTAAGGCCTTTATTTCCTTGTTGGTCTTTTGCTTGGATGATCTGTCCATTTCAGTGAGGGGAGTGTTAAATTCCCCTACTATTATTGTATTATTATTGTATTATTATTGACAAAATCAATAATAATTTGATTTTGTTATTAATTGGTTGATATAGTTGGCTGCTCCCACGTAAGGGGCATAGATATTGAAAATTGTTAGATCTTCTTGTTGGACAGACCCTTTGAGTATGATATAGTGTCCTTCCTCATCTCTTACTATAGTCTTTGGCTTAAAATCTAATTGATCTGATATAAGGTTTGCCACCCCAGCTTTCTTCTGATGCCCATTAGCATGGTAAATTGTTTTCCACCCCCTCACTTTAAATCTGGAGGTGTCTTCGCGTCTAAAATGAGTTTCTTGTAGGCAACATATAGATGGGTTTTGTTTATTTATCCATTCTGATATCCTGTGTCTTTTGATTGGGGCATTTAGCCCATTAGCATTCAGGGTAACTATTGAGAGATATGAATTTAGTGCCATTATTAGCCTGTAAGGTGACTGTTACTGTATATTGTCTCTGTACCTTTCTGATCTACTACTTTTAGGCTCTCTCTTTGCTTAGAGGCCCCCTTTCAATATTTCCTGTAGAGCTGGTTTGGTGTTTGCAAATTCTTTCAGTTTTTGTTTGTCCTGGAAGCTTTTTATCTCTCCTTCCATTTTCAATGATAGCCTACCTGGATAGAGTAATCTTGGCTGCATGTTTTTCTCGTTTAGTGCTCTGAATATATCATGCCAGCTCTTTCTGGCCTGCCAGGTCTCTGTGGATAAGTGTGCTGCCCATCTAATATTTTTACCATTGTATGTTACAGACTTCTTTTCCCAGGCTGCTTTCAGGATTTTCTCTTTGTCATTAAGACTTGTAAATTTTACTATTAGGTGACGGGGTGTGGACCTATTCTTGTTGATTTTGAGTGGGGTTCTCTGCACCTCCTGGATTTTGATGCTTGTTCCCTTTGCCATGTTAGGGAAATTCTCTCCAATAATTCTCTCCAATAGACCTTCTGCTCCCCTCTCTCTTTCTTCTTCTTCTGGAATTCCAATTATTCTAATGTTGTTTCGGCTTATGGTGTCACTTATCTCTCAAATTCTCCCCTCGTGGTCCAGTAGCTGTTTGTCCCTCTTTTGCTCAGCTTCTTTATTCTCTGTCATTTGGTCTTCTATATCACTAATTCTTTCTTCTGCCTCATTTATCCTAGAAGTGAGAGCCTCCATTTTTGATTGTACCTCATTAATAGCTTTTTTTATTTCAACTTGGTTCGATTTTAGTTCTTTAATTTCTCCAGAAATGGCTTTTATATCTCCAGAGATGGTTTCTCTAATATCTTCCATGCCTTTTTCAAGCCCGGCTAGAACCTTCAGAATCATCATTCTGAACTCTTGATCTGACATATTACCAATGTCGGTGTTGATTAGGTTTCTAGCCTTCAGTACTGCCTTTTGTTCTCTTTTTTTGTGGTGAATTTTTCCACCTTTTCATTTTTTCCAGATTTTTTCCAGATAACATTTTAACAGATAACTTTCATACAGTGTATGAAAGAGCAAGTAAAATACTAAAGGGGTGGCAAAGACCCCAGAAAAATGTGCTTTAACCAAATCAGAAGAGACCCCAAATTGTGGGGGGGGAGAAAGGGGATAAAAAGAGGTTCAGAAAAAAGAAAAAAATTTAAGAAAGAAAACAAATAAAGAAAAAATATAAAAAAGAAAGAAAAAATATATATATTAGATAAACTAGTCAAAAAATGTTAAAAAAGAAAAGGGTAAAAGTTTTAAAAAATTTAGCAGAAGAAGAAAAAAGAAAGAAAAAAATTGAAAAAAAAATTGAATTAACCACAAGACTAAAGAATCATGGGGAGAAAGCCATGAGTTCCATGTTTGCTTTCTCCTCCTCTGGAATTCCACTGCTGTCCTAGGTATTGAACCTGCTTTCCTTGATAGATGAACTTCGTCCTGGCTGGATATTTTGTTGATCTTTTGGGGGAGGGCCCTGTTGTAGGGACTCTCAAGTGTCTTTGCCCGAGGTGGAATTGCACCGCCCTTACCAGGGCCGGACTAAATAATCGGCTCGGGTTCGCTTTTGGGAGCTTCTGTTCCCTGAACACTTTCTGTAGAGTTCCAGAGGACGGGAATGAAAATGGCGGCCTCCTAGTCTCTGGCCCAGAGGAGCTGAGAGCCTGGGACCCCACTCCTCAGTATGCCCCCAGAGAACAGCACCCAATCACTCCCATATCCCCGGCCTCCAGGTGCACTCCGAGCTCACCCAGCCCACGACCGGTTCAAGGTAACCCCGAGCTGAGAGTTCAGTCCTAGGCTCTGTCTCTGTAGCCAGCTTCTCCATTCTAACACCTGCGAGCTCTGCGACACTCAGATACCCCCGATCCTTCTGTGACCCTGCGGGACCTGGGGCCACGCTGACCCCGCATGGGCTTCACCCTGGTTTAACCTCTGGAGCAATGTCCCTCAGTGGAACAGACTTTTAAAAGTCCTGATTTTGTGCTCCATTGCTCCGCCCCTTGCCGGGAGCCAGCCCCTCCCCCCGCGGTCTATCTTCCCGTCATTTTGGATTCCCTACTCCGCCAGTCCTACCTTTCAGAAAGTGGTTGATTTTCTGTTTCTAGAATTGCTGTTCTTCTTCTCTTCGATCTCCCGTTGGATTCGTAGGTGTTTGCAATGTTTAGATAAGTTATCGAGCTGATCTCCTGCTACCTGATGTAGTCTCAGTCTGCTACTTCTCCGCCATCTTGACTCCTCCCCCTGTTTGTTTGTAGGTTTGTTTGTTTTTAAAGATTTTATTTATTTATTTGACAGACAGAGATCACAAGTAGGCAGAGAGGCAGGCAGAGAGAGAGAGAGGAGGAAGCAGGCTTCCTGCTAAGCAGAGAGCCCGATGTGGTACTCGAACCCTGGACCCTGGGATCATGACCTGAGCCGAAAGCAGAGGCTTTAACCCACTGAGCCAGCCAGGTGCCCCCCCCCCCCGCCCCATTTGTTTTTTTAATCACAAAGGGCCTGCTCCTTGGTGTGTTTTTCTACCAAACAAGCTATTACACAATCCACAGCCTGTTGACCTTGGGAGGACTCAGGGTATTTCCCCAAATTATTCTGTGTATTGTGCCTCATCCTGCAAGTGCAAAAGGTAGTCTTGCTTTAAAAGTTGCTTATGGAGACAGGGTTATCATTGTAGAAGTACTGGGAAATAAACCTATATGCTACAGGCATTCAGAGAAGGGGATAATCGGTGTAGGCTGAAACAAAGTGGCGTTTATTGAGCACATACTAAATACCAGTTACTGAGAGTTGTGTTTTTTTAAAATAAACTTTCTCTTAATTTTCATAACAGCTCTCCCTGATAATCATTATGATCCATATTTTGTAAGTAAGGTAACTGGGGCTCAGAAAATATATATAACTTTCCTAAATCCACATAACTAATGAGCAGGCTTATATGATTCCATTTTTTCTCCTGCTACTTAAAGAATGCTTCACAGAGAAAGTTTTTTTGGGGGGGAATAACATGTCAATATGTAAAAGGATAGATACTCTGTAAATAAATTATAATCCATCCAATGCTCCCTCCTCACAATAAGTTGATCCATGACTAGAGTCAATTTAGTAGAATATTTTTCTCCTTATAAAGTAGAAAGGCGGGTGCCTGGGTGGCTCAGTGGGTTAAGCCGCTGCCTTAGGCTCAGGTCATGATCTCGGGGTCCTGGGATCGAGTCCCGCATTGGGCTCTCTGCTCAGCGGGGAGCCTGCTTCCCTTTCTCTCTCTCTCTCTCTGTTCCTGCCTCTCTGTCTACTTGTGATCTCTCTCTGTCAAATAAATAAATAAAATCTTTAAAAAAAATAAAGTAGAAAGGCTAAGGTATCAAAAACAACTGCAGTTTTAATTAAGCAAATATCTAGTTTCTCAATTACTCTTTCTAAAGACACAATATTAAACTGATTCCTATGCCTCGTGGTTTATGAAATTATAAGGAATGGAGTGAATTGAAGTGATGAGGTTTCAAACAGATCCTTGAGAAAATATCAAACTCCCAATTCACATCGCACTCCTCATTTGCCATGTTTTTAATACATTATCATATCTAAGTTCTATTCAATTAGACTTGCCTAGGCTGGTAACATTGGGAAATTTAATTTATTTTTTTTATGGACACTGAAATACAAATTTAATAAAATGTGCATTTATCCCAATAAATTGTTCTTATTTTGATTTTTCCTCCCATTTTATTTTCCAGCTACAATCCTTTATTAAACTTCAGAGAACCACCTACTTTAATATTAAATGTGTATGGAAAACTTTGTTTAAAAAGCAAATAAAAAGTTAAAGAAAAGGCAGCAGGTTTTCTCCACAGGGAGTGGTCGTGATAAAAATCCTGTTTATCCAGGAGTTGTTTAGGCCTGGACTTCAGTGCCCTCTGGTCCCCACACTGGGCAAGACTTGCCAGACTCCCTTGGCATGTCCACAAATCAGAATCAGACTCAGATTCGAGGAGAAAAATGTGTCACCCTCCAAATCATCTGACCTCAGAAATAGGCCAACACTGCTCTCCATGAAGCTTCTTTCTTTTTTTTTTTTTCACTTTTTATTCATTTCTTTTCAGCGTAACAGTATTCATTGTTTTTGTACCACACCCAGTGCTCCATGCAATACGTGCCCTCCCTATTACCCACCACCTGGTTCCCCAACCTCCCACCCCCCCCGCCCCTTCAAAACCCTCAGGTTGTTTTTCAGAGTTCATAGTCTCTCATGAAGCTTCTTTCTTAATGTTTCCCATAGGGTGTGGAAGCAGTAGCTGCTGCCCTGAGAGAACAGTCACTGTATCTGAAGCCTGCCCCTCTCCCCCAATTTGAGCCTTCAAATTACTGAAGTCAAACCCCCTCTGTCCTTATGGAATCCTGTGAGTCTGAGCACCTTCCCGCAGCTCCATTGACTACCAGTCATCCTACCGTGGTAGGCGGGCAGTTCCTCCCCCGAAGTGTGAGAGAATGACAGCTACTGAAAAGATAGTCATTTGATCTTTCCAGAATAGTGGGATAAATGCATGGTATTAACTCTTTCCATTTGATTTCATCAAATCATGATGGGAAAAGTCTCTAGTTATTTGTGATTGGCCTTGAGGTTCTGAATGAGTGAGCGAAAATGTTTTCCACCTCTTTTCTTGAGTTGTGCCAGAACATTCTATGCTTGAAACTGGAAAGTCTAGCTTCTATAACTTACTGTGTGCCAGTTAGCAGGTCACTTAATGGCTCTGGGCTTCAGTTTATTCAACTGACACATGTGGATAATGAGGTTTTTTTTTTAATGTTTTATTTATTTATTTGGCAGACAGAGATCACAAGTAGATAGAGAGGCAGGCAGAGAGAGAGGGAAGCAGGCTCCCTGCTGAGCAGAGAGCCCGAGGCGGGACTCGATCCCAGGACCCTGAAATCATGACCTGAGCCGAAGGCAGCGGCTTAACCCACTGAGCCACCCAGGCGCCCTGGATAATGAGTTCTTGATGAAACACCAAATAACATAATACAAAAACCATAGAATGCACTGTCTAAACTGATAGGTGATACATAAATGAAAGGTATATGTAAATGAGAAGCTTATCATTCTTACCTGTGTTTCCATGCTTTTTAACTAAAGCTTTAATGGCTTTATCTGTAATCTCTCATCCATTGACAGAGAGTTCTTGAAAGCTGGAAGTTTACCAAAAAAAAAAAAAAAAAAAAAAAAAAAGAATTACCTCTTAATAATATCTCTATTTTATTTTTTAAAAGATGTTATTTATTTATTTGAGAGAGAGATAATGAGAGAGAGAAGAACAGGATGGTCAGAGGGAGAAGCCGACTCTGCTGAGCAGAGAGCCTAATGCAGGAGTAGATCCCAGGACTCCAGGATCATGACCTAAGCTGAAGGCAATTGCTTAACCAACTGAGCCACCCAGACACCCTATCTCTATTTTAAAAAAAGGATTTCAGGGTTGCCTGCGTGGCTCAGTGGGTTGAGCCTCTGCCTTTGGCTCCAGTCATGCTCTCAGGGCCTGCCTCTCTGCCTACTGTGATCTCTCTCTCTTTGTCAAACAAATAAATAAATAAATATCTTTAGGAATTTCATGCCAAAAGTTTGTGGTTCTTTAGTTTTTCAAATAGCCTCAAAATATCCAAAGAGGAATTTTGGTAAAAAGTGCACTTTAATTTTGGTTTATCAACTTTGGGGAACAGCTCAATAAATCAGGCACAAATATTTATCTTTATTTCTTGGATTTCTTTTCTCTAATTTTGTCTTTATAGAAAATATATTTTCATTTCAAATTATTTTATCCAGGTTTCAGTTACGTCCAAGGAACAGGGTTGTATAAAAGTTATGGAATATTCCTGGGTGTGGTCATTTAAAACATAGTTTCCATCATCACCTCCATGCTCTTAAGCCAAGAATAATTTCCTATAAATTAAAGAAAGCATACGATGACATCATGATTCTGATAAAGTTTCCCTATGTTCAACGCTAGGCCAGGCTTCAGCTAGAAATTAACAAAGAAATGAAATACAGTGAGTCTTACATAGCCCTTGATTTTAGATTTACCACCATATATAATGGGACATAAAAGCAACAGTAATGCTTATATGACACATTCCTTCCCACTGGGTTTACAAAATCAAAAAAGCTAAAAGAGCATATCCGGTACCGGATTACCCTAGCAGAAGGGATTCTTTATGAAAACAAGGCTCAGTATAAAGTCCTTATCTTAAAATGTCCTATAAGGAAAGTTTTCATGTTGAGAAGCATGACTGAAGAACCCTTACTAAGGTTGCAAGTCATAGAAATGTGTATCTTACATAATTACTTGGAGCAAAAGAAGAAGACTAAGGCAATAGCCATGGAGATGGAGACTTCCCTCCCCATCAGGCATGCCACCTGCAATTTTGAAGCAGGTCATGAAGGAGTTGAAAATTGCGCCATTTTCTCTACATAGGCAACTGGAAGAAATTAGCGATATTGCTCGGTGCGGCCATTTCCTGGTTTTTATCTGTTATATACATATGGAAACATGTAACAGTGGATTCCTGTATTACTTCCCCTTTTAGGAAACCAGTAAAGACAATGATAACTTCAAAATGACAAAATGTATTTTGCAAAAGTTCTTATGGGCACTGTATACAGAAATTATATTTGTGATGACTGACAACACACCTGATTTTGCTGCTTGGGATGGAAAAGCCATTAATGCTTCATTGCCTTCTGCATCTGACATAGACTGACATCAAAGATTCTATTAAAAATTCTGAAAGAAGCCTTGCATACTGTTAGGAGACTTGTCAACTTCTTTACAGCTAGGGATTGGGTGGTTAAAGGGGCAGGTGGAAAACTAAAACTACTCTGGTCACAATTCTACTCTAGAAAAAGAGATTAAGAGCAGACCAATTATGATATCAGAATGGCTGTGCGAAATTGTCTTGTTTTCTCTTTCCTTCTAGAAAGGTGCTAGGATTACAACACCCCATTCAGCGGAGCTTGTTGCTTTGACCATGAAATGGAATCAGTTGCTTTAGGTTCCAGTGCAAGCTTCGCTACCTTCCCTTTCCTTCTGACAGTTGCCAGTACTCCACACAGTGCTCGCTCGTTGAGCCCAGGCCCTGGTCCGAGCCAGATGAAGCTGTGGACTGGAGCTTCCAACCCATGCAAGATGGACCTGAGCAAGAAATAAACCTCTGCTGTTTTAAGCTACTGAGATCTAGAAGTTCTTTGTTACAATGTAACCTATTTTTCTCAGGACTGATTCAAGGAATCTGGCAACTTTCTATCACCAGAGTATTTCAGCAAGTAGAATTCTGCAAATAATCAGAAACTCTGCAGAGCCCTTTTCCATGTTTCTTAAACTCAGATGACCCTTAAAATTTAAATGTAGATCTGTAATCCTTTCCTCACTGTCATAAACAGCACCAGTGATGAAAAGCTTACCAGGGTGACCTCTTGCTTTAGGAGCAAAGGAGGGAATACAATATCAATTCAGCTGAAGAGCCTCTGGGAAATCCAGAATGCCATGATCTTGATATCCATCAACCATTACCTGATAAAGAGAACTTCTAGAGTTCTGATTCCATTTATGCATCTCTCTAAGTCAGGCCTCTCAACTCTCAGCTTCTATTACCATCAAAATAAAAAGTCACAACCATTAGGATGTTAAAGATGATCTTTGCATTCAGGAAAAGCCTTTATGTTAGAGTTGCTTTGGAGCATATTTAATTTTTAATTAGGCTTTAATTATATAGTTTGGAACTATTTCAATTTCTTGGGGATGGAATTAACTTTTGCATGAAAATATTTATGAGATAAACTATTTTTAAAGATAATGTTCTGATTTTTCCTAAGAGAATAAAATTTCAAGGCAATATTTCAATAGGTGTAAATATACCAGCTAACATGCTTATATGTACATCAGTTGGTAATATACATATATACACCAAAGACAGACATGTATTTGTATATGTAATATACTTATCAATATATGCAAAAGGCTTGATGCATGTGTTTATGTGACTCATTATGGGTGAGGAATCCATTGCTTTCATCTGATTCTCAAAGCAGTTGTTACTTATAACATTGTAACTACTTCTCTACACTAGGGGTCAACAACTATGGCCCACAGGCCAAATGTTGCCTGCCACCTGATTTTGTAAATGAAGTTTTATTGGAACATGGCTAGGTTCATTTACTTACATATTATCTATGACTGCCACAAAGGGAGAGTTGAGTAGTTATGATAGACTATATGGCCTGCAAGCCTAAAATATAAACTACCTTTATAAAATATAAATTACCCACTTGAAAGAGAAAGTCTTCTGATTCCTGCTCTGGACTCTGCTCCGTCTACAATCAGGCATTCCTGACTGTGAACTGAGACTAGCAAGTCTGACTCTACAAAAATCATTGCTCGATTAGAGCCAAACATTAAACCCAGAAAAAAAAATCCTCACTGTTTCTTTCTGCAGGAAACAGAAGGCAGAGGGCAATGAGACTCTGGGTTCCAAAACAGACTCTACTACTTACTAGATGTGTGAAGTTAGACCAGTTACTGAATCTCACTGTGCCTCAGTTTACTCCTCAGCAAAATGAAGAAAATAATAAGAATTCCTACCTCATAGGGATTAATATAATGCATAAATAGCACTTAGAACAGTGGCTTGCATATAATAAGAACAAGAAATGTTATTTCAAAAAACGTATTATCAATGAATTAATTGGAGGAACGGCAGGGGAATTGTTGGTGTGTTACCTTGAAGCTGCTTGTGTGCAAGTCATCACGCCCACATCTGTGGCTCAGAGCCAATTTACATCCACAGCTGTAAGTCTGTGGCAAAGTGTCCCTGTGTGGAGCAGGACCTTGTCTCCTATAAGCCCAGGACCACTGCAACTTTTCACATTCAGCTCCTGCATGATTAAAACCAAGGGAGCATTCATTAGAAATGTTTCAGAATCTCTTTAGAACAGGGCATGATTCGAAAGAGATGTCAGAAACTAACAGAAAGGGTTAGGGAGTGAGAGAAATCACCATAGAAGCCAGCAGCTAAGGTAGAAACAGCTTGGCAAAGGGGGAAGGAGAATATGATGAAAGAAATCAAAATTAGAATGTTTCCGGGAACCCGGTGGGGGGCTCAGTTAAGCATCTGGCTCTCGATTTTGGCTCAAGTCATGATCTCAGGGTCGTGGGTTCCAGCCCCAAGTCAGGATCTGTGCTCAGCAGGCAGTCCACTTGAGATTCTCTTCCTCTGCCCCTCCCCCCCAAAATAAATTAATAAATCTTTAAGAAACAAAACTAGTATGTTTCTCTTTTGGCCAGCCCGCCTTTCAGCAGGTCCATGTACTGAAACTGCCATGCCTTCTTTCTAATAGCAAAGGATTATACTACAGGACAGAAGGAACTCAAGAGCCATGGTGGGATGACAGGAACTCATTCAAATTCATTCAAAGTTATTTTTATGAAGAGCTTTTAATCAACTGAGAAAATGTTTAAGTGAAAATGAGAACTACAGAGTGTTTTATATATTTTATAATCTCCATTATGTTCTTTAAACATTATTTTAAAATGCTCTTTGGTAAATATAGATCGGGGTGCCTGGAATGGCTCAGTTGGTTAAGCATCTAACTCTTGATTTGGACTCATGTCATGATCTCAGGGTTGTGGGATTGAGCCCCGCATCAGACTCCGCACTCAGCGGGGAGCCTGCCTGAGATTCTTTCCCTCTCTTTCTGCCCTTCCCCTTGTACTCTCTCTCTCTAACAAATAAATACATCTATAAATAAATAAATATTAATTTTGCAGCCTAAAAGTTTTTTGCAGCAAGGCAAAACTAATTGCTAGTGGACAGCTCAGAACAGTGATTCGCACTGGGGGATGTTGGCATGGAGATTCTTTTTTTTTTTTTCTTACTCCTTAAAATCCTTTAATTGCTCCACTTTCATGAAACTCTTATTAAAGGCTCAAAAGCTTGTATTGCAAGACAGTCCATCGCTCTGTTTTCTTTAACTCTAAGATCAGGCTCTTTCATTTGTATTTCCTTTGTCCTGCAGACACTTAGCCCTCCCTATCTTAACTTTCCCTTTCTCCACAGGCTTTCCTGGGGACCACTCCCACCATGAAGACTCTGTGTTGGCTTCTGTGCCTCAACACTGTCCAGGTTCTCTTCTTACCTCTAGGCTATTTCCTGTTTCCTTCTAGCCTCCTCCTGCTCTGTCTTACTTCTAATGTGGGACTGGCTCAGTCTCCAGCCAAGGCTCACTGGCCTCTCTGGCATGGAGATTCTTATTCACCATTTACACCAAAAGCATCATGTGCAACATTATTCTAATTAAACATTATCAAAATTAATTTTGTACTACATTGTGCTTACAAAAAAATAAATAACTGGGGCTGTCCTGGGACACCAAAGAAACAGGCCTGGATTTCCAGCCCTGCCTATTTGTTTACAGAAGGGTCTTCGCCCTTTTTGTGCCCTGGACTCCATTGACAGACTGGCAAACTTATGAACCTGTGTCAGAATAGTGACTGTAAATGAATAAAATATAGAATTATATTTTACTATTATATAGATTATTATATAGAATATAGATTATTATATAGAATTATATTCAAAATATAAATATATATATTCTATATATATAGAATTATATAGAATTATATATTCAAACTTATGAACCTGTGTCAGAATAGTGGCTGTAATAAAATATAAATTCAGTGGCTGAATAAAATATAGAATTATATTTTATTATTATATAGATTATTATATAGACTATTATATAGATTATTATATAGATTATTATATAGAATTATATTCTATATATAGGATATATATATTCTATATATATAGAATTATATAGAAACACAGGTAGCAAAATTTTTTAAAAATTTGTGATATAGTAACACATTTGCTTCTTTATTAATACAGCATATAGTATGGTGTAGCCGCTGGTCCAGTAATGGCCATGATTTTGAAGTAGTGACATACACAAACTGTATTTTGAGATTCTGCAGTAACTTTAATGTAAAGTGAAAATAAGTATGTCTTCTGCTGGTGACCAAGTCACAGGTATTACTAATACTAGGTGATTAGTTATCATTAGTCATAACAGAAGGAGATGCTAAATCTCCTTCTAGGGGTAGAAGTGGAAGTAGACATGTAATCTCTTTTCCAAGTTCACAAGCCCTTTGGATTTCCAAGGTCAAAAGGGCCCCAGGTTAAGAGCCGCTACCAGGTTAAGAGTCGCTAACTGAGACTTAACCTGACAAACTGGGAAAGGAAACGTGGTAGAGGGAGGACACGGGAGAAAGCAAAGAGAGAGATTGAGAGACTAAGATTTGGAATGGAACAATTCCAGCAACGTGAATGAAAGGCTGGTGTGTGTGTTGGCAGGAACAGTGGAGAAGCAAAAAGCAGGAACAAAAACGAAATGAGAGCCTGGAAGGAGAAAGTGAGCTTCATTTCCCAGGCACCACAGGTGGGGGTGAGTTACGGGCTGTCCTGATCCAGGGGTGTCACCGCTTTCATAGGCGATCCTTTGTCTGTGAGCAGCCCTGAAAGCAGACACCTGCTGCAAGGAGGTGGGAAGCCCAGCGAGCCTACCGAAATGCACACCCCTGAGTCTGCCATAGCTGTGACTCAGAAAAACAAATTGAGAAACGATTTCCCTAATTTTTTGTGCCTTCCAACAAAAATCAACCCTGCTTGTGATGGACAATATTTCTCACGATATTTATTGGATGAATTCATATTTGTTCCTATTTATTGACCTAAAACTCAACCGATGGAGTGCCTACTCCGACAAAGGGGATTTTTTGTAAAAACTAATGGAATTATTTCTGACATTTCCACTTCTCCTACTCCGTAATTTATATAAAGACCATGTTTCCATTACGAAGCATGTCAGCAATTCTGAAACTCTAAAAACAGTGATGATGGCTTCAATATAATAGTTCTTATTCCATATTATTAGTTTTTATTCCATATTATTTTGTTTATGTAAGTCCATATTCTGGTATTCGTCAATCACTGAGCAAAGAAAGAGAAAAATAATTCAAATCGATGGATTTTATCCCCACACATGTCAGTTATCTTTAAACAAAAACAAGGAAACAACATCCAGTAATGTTCTATGTGACAGACTATATACTATTAACTCTTGTTGGATGAATTTCAAATAGTGCCTTTGGGGCCAAGACAGCTCTGCGATAAAATCAACAAAAATGCATCACTAGTGTGGGAATGAATTTTAATACCTTGATTTAAAGTCAATTAAAATTTAACAGCTAGTGCTTCAAATTCAAATATTTTGTTATTACTCTGGAGTATTTATCTCGAAGAGCAGAGGCACCCTCTTCTCAGGTAAACCAACAATTCACGTAAGAGTGAGATATTAAGCAGAAGATTGTTCCTGGAAGAAATTATGCTGAGCGAAATAAGTCAAGCAGAGAGAGTCAAGTATCATATGGTCTCACTTATTTGTGGAGCATAACAAATAACATGGAGGACATGGGGAGATGGAGAGGAGAGGGAGTTGAGGGAAACTGGAAAGGGAGATGAACCATGAGAGACTATGGACTCTGAAAAACAACCAGAGGGTTTTGAAGGGGCGGGGGTGGGGGTGGGGTGGGGTGGGAGGTTGAGGAACCAGGTGGTAGGTAATAGGGAGGGCACGTACTGCATGGAGCACTGGGTGTGATGCCAAAACAATGAACACTGTTATGCTGTAAATAAACAAATAAACGAATAAAAAAAATAAAAAATAAAAAAAAATTTAAAAAGGATAAATGCAAGAAACTTTTACAAAAAAAAATCTGATGTCTTCAGGGGAATGTGAGAATTTGTTAAATCCACAGTAAAAATGCCATATATTTTATAAAATAAAGTGCCCAATAACAATATAAAAAAAAGAAGATTGTTCCTTATTTTTTAAATATGTGGATCTTCCTTAGACCAGGTTTAGCTTCACTGTCAGGAAGCCATTCGCGTTGATAATGGCCCAACATACTTGGAAAGATGGCTGAGGACCATTCTAGATTGCAGTGGGTCACTTCTGGACCTGCTCCAGTCTAGATACATGAAAGCCAAGAGATTCCACACACTCTGATTCAATAATTGGCACGGAGGTGGAAGGTTACACGTTTATGCCTCTCTGAACCATAAAAATGAAACATCTAAGTGGGTACAGCAAGGACTATGGGATTTAAAATAATGGTGCCTGGGGCACCTGGGTGGCTCAGTGGGTTAAAGCCTCTGCCTTCGGCTCAGGTCATGATCCCAGGGTCCTGGGATTGAGTCCTGAGTTGGGCTCTCTGTTCCACAAAGAGCCTGCTTCCTCCTCTCTCTCTGCCTGCCTCTCTGCCTACTTGTGATCTCTGTCTATCAAATAAATAAAATCTTTAAAAAAAATAAAAATAAAATAATGGTGCCTTTTAGCATCATCAGGACAAATAATTTGTTTGTGCAGTGCATATCTGGACATCTGCAGAATCTGTGAAGACATCTTTTTTGACCAGTCTGCCTTTTTGCTTAGAAGTCGCTCTGGTGATAACTGCCTAAAGCCACATTCACAAAGTATATGTTTCATGGAACCGACATTGAACAGATTCCATGGGGAAAAGAGGGTTCTGGGCTAGAATGTCTTTTCCAAAGATGGTAGCAACAACATCTCCTCCTTGTCTACATGCTCTTAATGGAACTCTGCCACTCTCTCATCAAGATGTAGAATTGAATTCCCCTGCTTTTGTGGTCTTGGGATCCACTTACATGTGAAAGTCATGCTGCCTGATATCCAAGGTTATAAATCACCGTAGCTTTCACCTGTGGTTGGAAGCTCTGAGCTACCATGAAAGAGTCCTAAGACCATGGGCAGCTATGCTGTGAGGAAGTGCAATCCAGCCTCCTCAAGACCACAAGGAGATACTCCAAGGTGATGTAAAGAGAAAAATGTCCCAGCTGCTCCTGCCACCTGCTGCTCTAGCACTAGCCACCACCTGATGACACTACACGACAGCCCCCAAGTCAGAACCTTCCAGGTGTGAGTCCTTCCCAAATTCCTAATCCACAGAAACCAGGAGGTAATAAAATGTTTATTGTTTTAAGTCTCTTAATTTGGGGGCACTTGTTTCGTACTAAGAGGAAGAGGTTCCATCACAAAATTTGGCCAAAGCTGGGTTAAATAAGACTCTAGGTTTTTAACTTTCCCTGCAGGACTTCTCAGAGCCTTCATATGCAGATGAGCATGTTCATCTCCAAGACAGACATTTAGTGTGCAGAACTTCCTATTTTGTTTCCCCAAGAAACCGTTTTTATAGCTACACTCAAGGGATAACTTTGGGAAACACTGGGCTAAAATGATACATTCTTCTCCCGTGTAGGTTTTCCTTTCCCCCAGTGATCTGAACTCCTGATAATAAGTTTATTTCACTGTGATAATAAATTGAGGAAGAAATGGTTATTGGCAGTCAACAAGGAGTCACCTCTTGGTAACTCCTGTGTGTGATGTAAACTCATTCCAACAGTGTCACAGAGCAAACAGTATGAACTCTGAATGTCACTCACTATTTGCTGTGCCAATAATAGCTCCAGGATATACTGTCCTTCCAACGGGTTCAACAAACATTTTGGTGTGCTGAAATTCTCATAACCCTCTGGCTCTTCTGACTCTTTCACTTTCAAACTGAAAAGCTCTAAAGTGTTGGTTAGAGAAAGAGAGAGAGAGGCATTTTGTGCCAAATGTCTTTGAGAGCAATGAAGGAAGATGCAGAAAAGTCCACTCAGTTCCCCACATGGCTTTAAGACAGAGTGCTTCTCCTGTCCAGAAGATTCTAAAAGGCCAGGAATGAGGATTAAACTGCTAGAGATTGTCAAGAAACTTCTGCCCACTTTGTAAGTGTTAAAAATTAGAGAGACAATGTTGAAAAAGTTAGAAAAAGTTCGTTTTTCTAATCAAATATGTGAAATGGGAATTAAGGTAAAGGGATCGAACCTTAATAAATATATAACAAGGGAGTATCACTTTCTGATTTGATAAAAGAGTAGGAGTTACCCATATGATTCCCAGTTAGTCTTTATATGACTGCCAATGTATGACATCAAATGCTCTAATCCTGACTCAGTTTCTCCATGACTAAATTGCCACTCAGTTTTCAAGCTCTTTTACCTAAGGAACTCGAAATAGAGTCAAAGTTACAGCTGAGACAAAGATGAGGCCAACGAGACACTCCCTTTGGATGTAAAATTGAAGGAGGTGTTCAAAATCTCAGTTATTGACACATAAAATATTTAGTGTAATAGTGTTTTTATCAAAATTAATGCAAACGAATTCTATAATGAACAAATGTCAAAATTTCTCATAAAAAAGCAGGATCAATATTACTGATTTTTCTTTTTGCCTCAAGTTCCAATATGGCAAGATACAGTGCTTTTACAAAGCCCTTAAAAGTAAGATAAATTGAACACCGATTCATCACACATGCTAAGTATGACAGAATAGTGATCAATACTTAACATTGTTTTGGGTTCCCCTCTGCAACTGAGAAACACTATTTTACATACAGAGCATATTATTTATTTAAGCAAATTACTTTGGGACTCTGTGCTAGTCAAAACTCTGATAGCCAAATTTAATAGCTATAGATACAGATATGGATATAGAGACAGATATATAGATATAGCTCTGTGTTCCTAACATACTGACATGGATTTTTCCATCACACACAGGCTTTCTCATCCCTCTTCTCCCCTCCCTATTCTCAGTCCCCTGATCAGCTAAGGTGGCTTGACTGTACTTTCACAGGTAAGTGTAACAGAGAACACACAGGATAGGAACTCAACGATTTACACAGAGAAATCCTGTGAAGAACATGCAGTTTGCATCTCTTCCTAGTGGGAAGAGGTCTATCACTTTGTCAGACTGATTGGGAGAAGATTCTTTCATCCAACAAAGAATTTGTTCCTTTTCGGGATGCCTGGGTGGCTCAGTGGGTTAAGCCTCTGCCTTCAGCTCAGGTCATGATCTCAGGGTCCTCGGATAGAGCCCCGCATTGGGCTCTCTGCTCAGCAGGGAGACTATTTTCCCCCTCTCTCTCTCTCTGCCTGCCTCACTGCCTACTTGTGATCTCTCTCTGTCGAATAAATAAATAAAATCTTTGGGACACCTGGGTGGCTCAGTTGGTTGGACAACTGCCTTCAGCTCAGGTCATGATCCTGGAGTCCCGGGATTGAGTCCTGCATCGGGCTCCCAGCTCCACAGGGAGTCTGCTTCTCCCTCTGACCTTCTCCTTGCTCATGCTCTCTCTCACTGTCTCTCTCTCAAATAAATAAAATCTTCAAAAAATGAAATAAATAAAATCTTTAAAAAAAAGAATTTGTTCCTCTTCGATCATAGTAGCTTTGGATAGATGGGTGGATGGATGGATAGACAGATAGGAGATAAGGTCTTTGTTAAATTTAAAGACAAAGATGGTACCCAAATGGATTAAAAGTTGCAAAATGACTGTGGTGCACAGATTGGCACTCAGATTTTTAAAAAATAACTCGCTTCTTATTATTAAAGTGATATATGCCCATTATAAAAGACTAAGTAAATGAAGGAAGAAAGTAAAAGCAACCTGCACATAGGATTGTAAAATACTGTAACTGCTTTGGAAAACCATTTGGCAGCACCTCAAAATGTCCAATATGTAGTTACCATGTGACCCAGAAATTTCCTTCCTAGGTATGTAGACAAAAGGATTGGAAACAAATATATGCCTACACAACAACTTGTACATGAAGCTCATAGCAGCATTGTTCATAGTAGCAAAAAAGTGGAAACAACCGAAATGTCCATGGATAAACAAAATGTGATATATCAATACAATGAAATTATTCAGCCATAAAACAAGAATGAAATAACAATGCATGCTGTAATGTAGACAAACCTTGAAAACATGTTATATGAAAGAAGCCAGACACAAAACACACCTCTAATTCCATTTATATGAAACATCCTGAACAGTGAAATTCATAGACATGGAAGGTAGATGAGTATTGCTAGATCTAGGCTGGAGGAGGGGAAATGG